>NC_138950.1:9037342-9274842 GCF_965226115.1 Aulonocara stuartgranti
GCTCTAACATTAATATTCAGTCAGAAAAACTAAAATCATCAAAACAGATTGGTCGTCTAAACTTTTCTTACTTCAAACTTTAAATTCAGAACGACTGCATGTCAGCAATGTTAATGTTATTTTTTTAATATATACACCTGTCATGGGAACTCATTGCATAACTGTTACACTGCCTGAGGCTGGACAACACTCCTGCTGTCTGATGAAACAGAGCTGAAACTGGACTAATGCTGTTTGCCCGCACCAAGGCCTGCCTCTTGACTGGTTATTGAGCTGAAACCCAAACCTGAGAAATTACAAATACATCCACAGAGGTGAATTCGTGTGTGTACGAGCAGCACACTGGTGACACGCCCAGCACGAGTGTCATAGTGGACTCGGATTATGAGATGAAGTCTGTGCCCCAAACCGAGCACCTTGGATCAGCGGCCAGTGTATACAAAACAGAACTCAGATGATATGAGTGAGAGGGCAAAAGGCGAGTCATTACTCAAAGCTTAAATTAAAGGCTCTGCATAAACCAAATGAAATCTATCATTTTCCCGTCAACACAAAGTGAATATACAGGAGACTGCTCTGTTAACATGCAATCTTCAGTGCCAGCCTGCCTTTTTTCCTTCACTGACTTCATCTCTTACAGGGATGTCAGTGCTGTCATGCTTGTATGATACTGAATATGGTAGCTCTTTTAGTGTCCTTTTATTTATCTAAGTTTTATAAAACGTAGAGTGTCAACCCAGACGATATTCCCATATTTTTGTCTGTTATGATTATTCATGCCAACATTGACCCAACTGTATGTATTTCCCCTGCCTGGGATCAGGCAAGCTTTAGTCAAGTACATAGACAAATTAGCAACATCTGGGATCACTGTCTATTAAAACAGAACAAAAAAACCCCACAAAACACAAAGAAAAACTATGATGACTAACGCATGCCATATTCCTGTTTTCTTTATTTACATTATACTGGGCTTTGGTGCAGCTCCTCAGGTCATCCAGTCTGAAGCAAGTTGTTTTAACTCCTCTCTCCTGAAGAGAACTTTTGTCTGATGGCTACCGCTCACTAACAAAAGGTGGGGTGTCTGTTCACAGCCACATATGCGGAGCTAATACGACTATATCAATGGTATCAGCTCCCTTTTGGGTCATACAGATCCAGGAGTAACAAAAACGTATATGAAATGGTTGAGAGCTCACGGGGACTACTTGGACATACGCTAGCCTCACTGTTTGAAACTTTGGCCATGTTGAGCACCCACGTTTGCAACAGTAGACATGTGATAATCAGGAAATGACAAAAAACATAATAGATCTCCTCAGGTGCATGATAAAGTAAACCACAACCTAATACCAGTGCAAAAACGTACATCTGTCTGCAGGATGACCCGGATGTGCATCTGTTGAGCTCCTGAGAAATATTTGCTGTGTGATACTTGTGATCTGACAATTATTAGTACATTTTTTCAAAAATCTTTTGCCCATTTAACATCATCCTTTCCACTCAAATTTGCCAACTCTGTGCAATGAAGGTTGTTATGACTGATTGTCAACAAGGGACAAAAACATCAGAGTAACAACCAGGTTCACAATTACTATAAATTCTCTCTAAAATCTGATTTATATTTTCCTTCAGTGTTTGCGGTAAGCTGCTTGTGTTCATAATGTCGATGCTCAACAGTGCTTCTTCACAGAGAAAACAGCCAACCTTTGAAAGTTGCTGGAGTGCCAGCGTGTTATTATTCATATTGGTCACTTCTTCACTTTGATCAAAGACCATGCCTAATGACTAATTTCATGCGCTGTGGATTTTTTTCCTTTTGTTACACTGAATAGATAGGATATTTCCTCCTCTTGCAACATAATAAAAGAAGAAAATATTACTGCTTTATTAGAATTGTAATTACAGTTATAAATATGTAAACGGTTTTGAGCTTCTTGTTTCAGTTGTACTGTGTAAGTAACACTGTAATAAAACAAAAGCGCACAAGTCGCATATGGACGTGATTATCTTTTCTGATGGTGTCCCATGGGTAAACATCTGATAGTCTCGTTTATTTTTATCTTTCTCATTCAAGTTTCAAAGTCTATGTCTCTGGGAAAAAAAACAGCTTATGCCTGTCTGGAAAGGTTTTTTCTTCTTTTAGATGGAAGAACTTATTGCATACTATTTATTATGTAAAACCTCAGAAAACGTTCAGAATATTTGATTGGCAGTGGCTTTTTAGTTGCAGTTATGTCTACCTCCTCTGGTGTAAATCATCAGCTGGTGCTGGTTACTTTACTGTTAGTAAATACTTAGTACATGAAATGTGACACTATTTGCGTCAATCCTTTTCTACTCAAAGAACCTGAATTTTTCCTGACATCTGTGAGCTCAACATGATTATATTTCATGATTAACTGAAAAGCGTGCCATTTCATTGTCACGCTGGATTTGACTGGGTTTCTTTCCACCACTTTAAAATGGATGATGTGGCTCTAAAGAAATACTGGAAAAAAAACTTTCTTACTTACAAAGACTTATTCACTTTCAGTATGTTTTCTTTCAGAACAGATATTAGCAGGCGAGTAAGACAAATGCAAAATGTCACTTTTTTAAATAATCTAAAAAATACCCACCTGTAATCATTTAGGTCTTGCAAAACAGTTCATTTTGTATCATTGTCCTCTGCAAAGTGGCAAACATCAAGAAATAATTAAAACAATGATGAAATTCTGGAAATTCTGACATTAAAACTCATGTATGTAGATGGGAAAGTTACTTTCTGCTTTGATGTGAAAAAAAAAAGGATTACACAAAACATTCATATTTTCTTGATACGTTTAAAGTGAGAGCAAAGTAAAAGTGGATCTCAATACAGACTTGACCTTACATAGAGATGGGTATTAAGTGTTGAGGAATGCTAGAAAAAATCCCTCTGTGAAGCTGCTCAATGAAAAAGGCAGTGAAGCACAGAATGGGGACCACAGTATGACAGATTTTGGGGGGACCAGAGCTCTTTTAGCTTGCCTACCTTTTTCTATTGCCAAATTTAACCCTTACTCAGATGTTCCAAAGAACCTCCATGCTCTTTAGCAGCAAAGGGCTAATGTTGCCTTGAAAGCATAATTACTATAACGACTGGAGGACATAATGGTTTTAGCATGGCTCCTGCAGAAGAGCTTTTGCTGTGGGCCCTTCTCGCTGTCTCATGTTCAAAAGCATTTTCTATAATGAAGCTCAAAAAACAGGCAGCCTTTCAAATATAACGCGAACTAGCCAGTGATCTCATCTTGATGACATAGTATATGATGTGGCAGATAAAAAGATGAATACCATCTGCAGAGAACAGGCAGTTGTGAAGTGAATCGCAGTAAAGGATATGGGCTTATAAGGAATGGGGACCTTTGCATTTGAGTGTGAAGTGCTTTGTGTGTAGGCCCTTTGGTAAGGATCAAACTCGTCCATGAAGGAGCCGAGGCTTCCTTCCAGTTAAAATGAGGCCAGAGCAGAGAGACGTCTTTCTGCTCATGCTTGGATTACCCATAAACCCCTCATACCTGGATCTTGCACGGAAGTCTCTGCTCCTTGTTCGCTCAGCAAAAGTCCAGGCTCCAGGGATGCTCCATCCTCAGCTTACCATGATCTGTTCTCCAAACACACCAAAAAGACTTTTTTCTCCCCCTCCCATATGATCCTCTTGTCTATTTCAAATTCTGTTTTTCCCCCTGCTCACTCTTCAAGGTCTTGCCAGGCTACTTGCGTGACTAGAGGGAGTGGAAAAAAAGGTTTCAAAACCCATTGGCACGCGAGCCCCAAATCTATTTTTGGAGAGCGTTCTTTTTTTCTTTGAAAACAAAAAAGCCACAGGGAGAAATAGGCAATACTGGGGTGAAAGGGGTCTGTTTCTTATTTGGCCAGGCCTGCCTTCTGTCCTGCCCCGCCAGCGTCATAACCACAGCACTATGGGGAAAGAGGGTGGCTCAGACGAGGGAGGAGAAGTGTTTTTCCTGCAAAACCGCGGCCAAAACTATGGACCCTCTTCTTAGCCCTTGTCACTTAGCAACCAGCCCAACCTGCTTCCCATTACTAGTCCATCTGCTTGTGTTTCAGACTTTACTTTGTTTTGATTTGTTTCAACCCTCTCTAACTTTTGTCTTAAACTCGCCGTGATTAAATTACTCCATTTAAATTCGTCTTTCATTGTTAATTCATTTTCATCAGGCGCTGTTCAGGAGGCCTGCTGCAGAAGCATTTACTCCAATGCATCCCATAGCTTAATTCTATTCTGCCTCTGTGATTTGTTGCACTTATTGCGTACGGCGGTTTGTGGAGGAAGCAGAATAGGAATTGAATAAATTATGCATGAGGCGATTATTGTTTGACAAATGTGCAAATATTCTTCGCTGTTTTTGGCTTGTTTGTAGTGCATTATATGTAAAATACATGGTTACAGCAGCTCTGGCTTTTATGCCTTTAACTGGATTCAGTGCTTTGAAGTAACACTGAAATTTCCCATCTATTCCTTTGAAGCATTTGTTACAACCCCAAAACAATGATGGCACTGGATGACAACAAAATTAAGAGCTTTGCAGAACAAGCCCGGGGAGAAAACAAACAAACAACCCAGTCCCCTAATTTATTTGACAGTGTCACAATTAACGTTATTCTGGCATCAATTTACAGCTGGCGCACATTTCCCGATTATTCATTGAAATCTTGTTTATGTCAATTTAAGATTTCTTTGTTTTGCTAAAAAGAGGCTTGAAAATGACACGGTATCGTGCCTGATTAATGCTGTAATTACTGCTGAAAAAATATGATGACATAACAGTTTTCACGACTTTCATGTAGGGATATCGGGGCTGACAACCAATCTTAGTTTATTATGGCAACAGCTGTAATTATGCCATTTTGAGCAAAGGATGCTGCAGTCTCTCAGGGCGAGGGGCCAAAATATGATGGCACCAATGAAAATAGAGAGTACTGCGGTTGTAGAGTAATGACTCATAGCAGCGTGCTGCCATACTGATGACAAAGTATTTCCAATTACTGATTCTGTAGATGCTGTAATTTCTTAGGATAACAACCTTAAAACGATTCACTCAAACAAATGTATCTTTTCCGAGTTCTTTGTATTTTTACATTCTCGACAGTAGCATAGAATTACCTTAGTGTGTAAGAGGTTTACAATGCCTAAGCTCAGTACATGAAGTCCTATATCCCTTAAAAAATCTATCTGAATGTTAATGTCAAAAGTGATAGAGTGAGCGTAATTTCTGCTATTCCACATTAGCTTACATTTAGTCAAAATTTCAAATTTATGTATGTTCCAACAGTTAGAATTTTATTAATGTTTGAATTGATTTAACTGACTCCTGACCTTTGAAGTGCACTTTGTGTTTTCTTGTAAACCGGTAAATGAAATATTCATTTCAGTGTTGGGGTCTTTATTCAAAAGAAGCAATGTATTAAGCATAACACTTAACTACTCCCGGGAACGCTACTTAACTACTCCCAGGAAAAAGTAATTTGTTTTACTACTCATTGTATTATTTTCATGTTTCTCCATAAAATTAACGGAAAAGGATTTTCTCATAATTACCAGTTAACTATAGAATCTTGTAGACTACAATCCCACACATCAAGACAAATCCTTATGTAAATACGGACACCCATATGAGTTTTCTCTTAGTATTTAGGAAGGAAAACAAAGCTGACGGCACAGAGCAAAGATGAAAACCAGCGCAAAGTGACTTTAAAGCAATCGCCACAGCAATTCTACCTTAGAGACATGAACAGGTAGAAAGTGTTTGCAGTCATGCAAGGCTGCAGCCTGCCTGCTCATCATGCTTTTTTTACCTTTTGAAGATCAGGGTCTGGCTGCTGGGCTGAGGTTGGCATTTACTCACCTTTAACATCACTCTGGGTTCTTGGCTAGCTTAATGTTAACATGTGTTAGGGTGTTTGCAAAGGTCCAAAGATGTGTTACTGTAGCAGCAGTTCTCATCGCTACTAAAGATAGAATTTAAACTTGGTTCTTTGTTAAGCTGTTTGTCATGGGTAGACACAACACTGGTCCATTCCTTTTCAGGTGTATTTTTAATGCTGGAATGATTCATAGGTCAGTGTTAAATGGCTTAAGAAACCAAAAAGCATTCCTCTGAAAATGGCCGAAAATCAATGAAATGTCCATTGAGAAACTTCGAAAGATCTTCAGAAAGCCTGCAGCACTGTTGCTCAAGACCACTTTAAAATGTTCCAATCTGTCTGGCTCCTGAGAAGGGAAATATGAAGACACGAGGGGCAGCTCAAGAGTTTTGCACAGCACTGTGAATCATTTAATGTAGTCTAAAATATTTTATAACAAATTGTTTTGTTGTCCCTGTTTTTGCTTGGGAACTTGGCGAGCAGACCTAAACTTGTCAGTTAGAGTTGGAAATGTTTTCTTTAGTTTCACATCTGTATACGAGTCTGGCTCAGTACTGGACAAACCTTTGGATAGCCAGATTTACTAAATGCAAACAGATCCCAGCTCCATTCTTGTTAGTGAATCAAATACACACTTGTAGTGCTCCTCACTTGCAGGCAGTTTCAGAGAAGAATGTTTAATATGAAGTTTCCCCGTACAATGGTCCGACAATCTGTATCTCCTGCAAAGTATACAGGTGGTCAGGGAGATTATATATATATGCATCCAAGGGGAAAGTAGTTTCGTAGAGGCACATAAACATGTTTTTTAGACAGATTTGGTCAGATAAACCAACACTGACGTCCAACGGTTGTAACTGAAGAACTCAGCACTCAACACCTGTTTTAACAGACATCTTTACCTTCCAACAGATCCATCTTGGGGACATAAATCAGTGACTATGAAAATATGTGCGGACAGGTATAAATAAAAAGACCAGAATAAGGCCGAGTTATTTTCCTCTGTCTTCTTATTAAACCTTAAATTAAACCATATATAAAATAGTGCATGCTTTACTTTGGAAAATATTTGATACATCCAGTTTAACAAAGTTCTGACAACAAAAACATATGTCAGCTGAAAACTTGGTAATCATGCATGAAGCTTACTAATTATAAAGAATATGGGGATCCTGTTATGATCCTGGACATGTAGGATACATGCATATCAGATTACACCAAATATGTACACTATATTAATTTGTGGCTCTAAATCTGAAAACACAAAACTCAAATAGTTTGAGTGGAAATCTGTTTTTAAAATCTGTTCCAAATGTAGCTTTCATCATGCTTTTATCAACAGACTCTCCAGACTTGCTTGGTTTCCAGCTGTAGAGATGTTAAATGTTTGACTCTGCTTTTTCACAGAGCTGTCTGAAAAGAACTTTTTGAAATCTTGAAAACCCCCCAAGATTTTCATCTCTCTTTAAAACTTTTAGTATAGTGTTTTCCCACAAGATTACTCTTTTTTTTAGACTGATTAACCCATTTGTTAGTGATCCCGCTACTGACCTTCCACAGACACAGAAAACAAGAGGACATTTTAACGTAAACTGCCTTTCTGACAATAAGCTTACTAACTTTTTAAAGTTGCAAACACTTTTCCAGTAAAGCACCTGAATAAGAACATGGAGAAATATTTAATCCCTGCTACTAATTAACCTTCTGACATCAAAATGTACGAGGGCCAGGAAGGCCTTCCAGGCAATTTGGATTTAAAAGTAAGTAAGTAGCAGACTGATAAACAGATTTCCGCATCTTTATTAAGACCAACTGCTTTTTGGGTTGGCTTTTGATAACTATGTTTGTCTATGCTGATGGCATGTAACACAATAATATAATGCAATATTTGTGTTTTCTTTAGTCCCACAAAACATGAGCTTAGCCTTCATAGAGATTTGAACAGTGCAGTGACTTAATTAACCTTATCAGACAGTGTACACGTTATCTTCTTTGTATATGACAATTTGCAATGGCAATAAGGTGGGGAATAATATTGAAGCTGCAGCTGAAGGGGGAATAATGACTTATGATGTATTTATAAATTGCGTTTATATCGAATGCTCATATGTTCTATTGAATGCTTTGAAGATTTATTATGATACACATAATCAGCCAATAACATATGGCAGTGCTTAGCTGGCAAGTGTTTTTTTTCACCCAAGGCTCAGCTCAGCTCAATGAAGAGAAGTAAGATCGCCAAATCTGAATGAATATGTTACCACTAATTTTCTTGTTGCTGTGCACGCTCCCAGGGGAGTTGGTGATTAGAGTGGTTTCCTTAGCTAAAGCGCTTAAATTTCCCATTTTGTCATAATCATTAGTATTCAGTGCACACCAACGGACACCACATTTTAACTTTCACATATTGGCATAGTTATTCGAGGTAGTAGTTTGATAGCAGTTTGGCAATGTTTCTTCATTCTCTCGGACCCGGGAACTTTGTTGATTTTTACTCTAATCAAGAACTACTGTCGTTATCAACCATTTCCAATTCAATACACGGCTGATAACTGCTGAAGACTACTGTTCTCCCTCAACCAATCTGATTCCATTCAGATTGTTTGTGCGGTTTCTTTACAACACTACAAATAAAGAATGCACAGGGACACCTTGGAATTACTCTCTTAAATCCCCTCTGAGAAAATGTAAAACAACTTGCTTTATTTAGCTATCTAATTATTTGTTTCGAAGGCCACATAGTGCTTGCTAAGACTTACATCTAAGAGCAATGCATTTACTGATGTACCTTTTGACGAATTGGTTCCGATGTGTATGCAATGATTTTTTCACCTTTTGTTTGTGACTAACTGCTTCTAGTTAATTTATTTGCTTCTGTTTTAATTAGCAAACTTTAATGTCATCAGAAGATCAAGAACTTTCCTAGTTTGGAAAAACGAATCCAAAAGATGGTTATGATGACAATTAAAGCCACATAACAACATATTGTGAATAATTTGTTTTAAATTTGCTGCTTGTTTAAATAGAAGCTACCATGGGAAATTTTGCATCATTCTTGATGTTGTGCTTTTTTATAAAAAATTAAAGAGCTGTGTGTTGTCCCAGTGTTTCGCTTGGTATTATTCAGCGATATAACAATCAAGTTTGAACACCACCAATCCTTTTAAAAAAGCTATTGAATTAGTAAATGCTGTGACATATGACACAGTACAACAAAAGGAAAAATAATACTGAATAATAATTAGAATGATTTCGAGTGAAGTCATCTAATTATCAGTGCACTGGCACAATTATCTGGCACAAAATAAAAAACGAGCCTCAGCAAACTCACTTTGAGGTTAGGTCAGGAGCATTGATCTCTTTTTTGCTAGTTGTTTACATGTGGGTGTCTCGCACAGGCGTGAAAGAGCCTTTCCAATTTTCCACATCCCATTATACAATTATGTACCATGTGCTTTGTGTACTTAATTTACTTGTGAGCAGCTTGGAGATTTAAAGGTATACAGTGTTTAACTGTAGTGCAGTTAATGGGGGAAGATTGAAATATAACCTTGTGCTTTGATGCAAAAAAAGCAGCTGAAAAGAACCAAATTCACATAACTCTCATAAACCTAATTAGACAGAATAAGCAAAAACACCTGTGTTAGTGTGCAGTGTCGTAAATGTAGCTACACAGAACAAATGGTGCACATGTATAACAGCAGAAGTGGGGAAAAAAAGTACAACACACTTATTGGAAGCCTCCCAATAAGTGCATTATTTCTGACTTGACAATCAAGAACAAATATGCTATGAAGACTAAAACAAATACAACCTGAAGAAAACCTGAAAATAAAACATAGCCTATGAGTTTTTAATTATCCTAATTGTGTAAATGTGGTAATAAAATGATGTATGAACACCGGAAGGTTCTCTGTTTTGGACCTGGGATATGTCGAGCTGCATTTTGTACGTCATGTTTTCATAAGGAAAAGAACTACTAAGAAATCTCTTTAAAGATGGAAGAATCAGCTGAAACACAGTGCCAGAATGGTGGTGTATGCTGGGATAATACAGTTTTTAATAACTTCAAATGTAAGTGATGTATTGCATAGCGGTGTACTCACTTTTGATGTATACTGCAATGTGTATGAGATGTTATTTTCACACTGCTTTAGCGCTGGCTGAGGTAATTACTCTTTTATTATGCTAAATGGCCTTCTTGATGAGTGTTCCTCTCTCCTTTTCAGTTGTAGCAGCCATATATGTTTACAATATGGCAATTTTTTTGACTACTCACATAAATACACATTTGTATCTGGATTCTTGGGTTACCATTCTTCATCTCTACCCTGGGAAATGGACTTTTGTTGTAAAGGCTCTACCCAAGACAACGTGGTGAAAGCAGTGGGAGCCTTGTAGTTTGAACTTCACGTCTCCTGCCTGGTTTCTGGAATAAGCCCAGCTACTGAGAGCGCTATGAACAAGAGTGGCCTACTTTAAGTGGAAAGTATTTTACCCTCCAGTAACATCTGCTTTCACTTTGATTCCACATCTAAATAGATACTGTCTGTGTTTGAATGATTATGTATTTTACACTGCAATTCACTTCAAAAATATTGACGTTAAGGAGATTTTCTCTCATCATTATAATTTGTTCACTATACACAGTCTGCTTGGATGTTGGAGTACCACACTCAGCATCTCATAAAAGTTATGGCTCATAATTTCAAAACTTTTTACTACTCATAGGAAACCGAAACTTTAAGTTCAGACAAGAATGTAACTGATATCCTGAGAAATTGACTGCTTGTTCCTTTGAGTCCCCTACATTAAAAAAAAAAAATCTATTTTAGTGTTACCAAAAGAAAAATAAATAACCCACGCCATAAATACACTTTTATCTCATACAGAATTTATGTGTGTCTATGATGGTGCAGTATGGTTGCTGCATAGTACCACAAAGCTCATGCAGACATTCAAGAGCTAATGCACATTAATAAACAATAATTATTAACCAATAGTTTCAGTGTTAAATTTCTTTCTGTCTCCGTGGTGGGAGGTCATATGTGTTATCAGTTATCAGGTATCACTACCTGGCTTGGTTAACAAGTTGCTAGCCTAAACACACACACCTGCCAATTAGTGCTGAGTAACAGACTAATAAAATCCCAGAATTCCACTCACCGAAACTGAAGCACAAACTTCATTGAACAAGCTGTCAACTCAGCAAGCCATAATATGTACCAGAGAATTCTAATAAAAATCTTTCACAAGTTGCCAGCAACACAAATTCAATGAAGAGTTTTAGATCAATGACACCACTTGGTGCTGGTGAGGCCGAGCACATTGTCGCTCCAGTGGCCAGGCCCCATAACTTTATTATAAAAAAATCATATTAGATAAACCGAGTAAATATGACTTCATTTATTGGGGAACAAAAGCTGTCCAAAGCTACCCGGTCCTGTGTGAAAAAGCAATCCCCCTATTTGCCTGACATTGATGTTGTTACTGTAAACCATAATCTGATTCAGTTAACAGAAAATTATCAATTACCTGGCATAAAGTATTTGATTATCTGAACATTTCTTTTTCTTTTCACACATTCTAATCATTTATACGTTTTTGGGTTTTTTTGTTAATAGCACAAACGTTTAAAGGTCAAAACTCACAGCCATTTAATTGATTTTGAAAGAAGAAGGGGTATCTTTTCTCTCTGTCATGTTAGAAGCAATGTCAGAAAAAATGCTTTTGAAATAATTTTATCCATCCGCTTCGTCTTCTCCTTTTCAGGGTCGCTGGAGCTTATTCCAGCTGTCATACACTGAAAAAAGGACCATGTTGGATTTACTTAATTCAGTAATGGACATTGGTTGCACACAACTGTTTTGCTTTGGCAGAAACTTAAAAAACTTAGTTAAATCAACACAACTTATTCATATTCAATAAACCTGTGCATTTTGTGTTGATGAAATGTGACTGAAACATGTTTAGATGAAGTAAGTTGAACTCTTGGATTATTTTAATCGTTCACGATTTTGTCATTTTATTCCAAAACTATTCAATAACTTTTACCCTGATACTACTTGGTCACTTAAATACTACATGTTATCTTCATATTACATACTGTTCAACAAAGTCTAGAGTCTGGTTAACATAAAAAGTAAATGGATTTACAACAACTACTATCCTTCTATCTTTATCCGAGTTGCGGGGGGGCATAACCCTGAAGTTATAGATTTAAGAGGCAGGGTACACCCTGGACAGCTCATCACATAGAGACAAACAACCATTTGCATTCACATTCATGGGAATCACCAATTAACCTAACCTAACTAATAACTGCATGATTTTTAACTGTGGGAGGAAACCACAATACCCAGAGAGAACCCAGTGCAAATTAGCCAGGCTGCAGATTCGAACCCAGGACCTTCTCTGGACAGGTCGCCAGTCTGTCGCAGGGCTAACACACAGAGACAGACAACCATTCGTGCTCACATTCACACCTATGGGTAATTTGGATTAACAAACTGCATGTCTTTGGATGGTGGGAGGAAGCCAGAGTGCCCGGAGGGAACCCACGCAAACACAGGTACAACATGCAAACTCCACACAGAAAGACCCCGGCCTGATGGTGGAATTGAACTCAGGACCTTCTTGCTGCTGCCCTGAAATTATTTTATATTTTCCAAAAATCTTTAAGTAGCCCTTTGTCAGTCTGAAAGAAAACCCATGCCAAAATGTGAAACTGTGCAATAACAGAGTCGTATACATACTTTGATCCTGTATTAATTTGCAAAATAAGAGTTGAACTTTCTAAAGTTGCTAAACGCCACAGTTATCCTCTCATGGATTGTGCTGATGAGAAAGTGATGCTCTGCTTTGCAAATTTGTTCTGAAACTTCAAAGAGCATTGTTTAGTATTCAGAGAGTAGGTGGTGAGATGTGATTCAGCCCTTATAGCTCAGGAAAGTAAAATAGGATCAGTCTTCTCTTACAAATAATGCGCTTGGTTCCAAAGGTTAGCACCTTATCTTTGTCATCTAATGCATCTTTACAGAGTTTTAAATGCCTGAATAAACAAAGCTCCTCAATGCATCCAATGTGATTCAAAACACATGCTAGAAACACTTTGTTTAAACCACAACTGTCTAATTTACACTGTCAGTCAGATTTAATTATTATTTGGAAAAAACAAAACAACCAAACAGAAAAACAAAAAAAAAAACTTTTCCACAAATGTACTCCTGCTGCATGGTGAATTCCTCATTTGTGACATGGTTTTTGCCCTTTCAAATAGTGTTGTGTGGGTAAAAAATATAAAATACACATAATCGGGTGGTTAGCATGCTCGGATACAGCTCAACATGAAAGAATGGAAAGACATACGTGGCGCTTTCACATGTTTGTTTTTGCTCCTGTGGGTTTTAGGAATCAGTGGGGGACCCACAATCAACTCAGTATTTTTTTATTATCTCTTATAGTGCCCAGTTGTGATTTCTACTTATCTCCTTTTGAAATGTCTTCTCTTCAGAAGATACACAAAATATTTCAGGCACAAGTCTCACCACATTTACATATCACTTTGAAGTCTGTGCGACAATCAAAATGTACTCCGCCTCATGAAAAGTGTATAAACCTTGCATAAGGTGCTGAGTTGAGCCATTAACCACTGTGGCCACATCTGTGAAGCAGCTTATACCTTAATGAGTGACAGAGTTACAGTAATATTTAGTGTGTAGCTTTGGAAATTATACCAGTTTCAGGGGACTCTGGGGTTTAAACTCAAGGTGACAGAGGGTAAAACTGTTGTTAACTCACAAATGTCACTTGGCTGCATGTCTGTTTTACCGTATCTCGCCTGCTGCTGTGATTTAATACGCAAGACACATGCAGGTGTTGTTCCACTTACTGCATGCCAGAGGAATCATGTCCCGAGCGATAAGCAAAAGGAGAAAAAAACATGCTAGATACACAGCGGGCTTCTTTATGTGATGTTTACAGAAGATATTTTATGCAATATGCATAAGGAAAATTTCATTGATTAGTTTCTTTATGTCTATTAGCAAAAAAAAAAAAAAAAAAAGGCTAGTGTGACCATGGGAATCAGCCTTAGCAGGACTAAAGGCAGTTTATTAGGTACACCTGTTTAACTGCTCATAAAAGCAATCATCTATTCTGTCAATCTCATGGTAGCAGCTCAGCACAATTAGGAAATGGTCAAGACGGCCTGATGAAGTTCGCACTGAGCATCAGAATGGGGAAGAAAGGTGATTTAAATGATTCTGAACATGGCATTGTTGTTATTGTCAAACGGGCTAGTGTGAGTATTTCAGAAACTGTTTATCTATTTGGATTTTCCCACACAAATATCTCTAGAGAATGGTCCAAAAATGAGAAAATATCCAGTGAGTGTCAGGAAACTGAGGCTACAATTCACACAGACTGACCAAAAAATTTGTCAATAAAAGATTGGAAAAATGTTGCCTAGACTGATGAGTCTTGATTTCTGCTGCAACTTTCAGATGGTAGGGTCAGAATTTGGCATAAAAAAAGAAATCATGGATTGATCCTGCCTTGTTTCAAGGTGTTAGGCTGGTAATACTACTGCAGCGGTGAAGAGGATATTTTTCTGTCACACTTTGGGCCCAACTGAACATTATTTGATTGTCACAGCTTACCTGAATATTCTTGCCGACCATGTCGATCCTTTTATGAGCACAGTGCACTCATGGCTACTTCCAGTAGGAGTTCTTTATACTTCATTGGTCTCCAGTCCAATAGAGCACCTTGGAGATAAAGTTGAACAAAAGATTTGTATCACGGATGTGCAGCCCACAAATTTGCAACTGCATAAAAATATGTACCAATATCTCCAGCATCTTATTGGATCTTAGCCATGAAGAATTTAGGCAATTCTGAAGGGGTCCCACCTGGTACTAGGATGATGTATATATTAAAGTTTCTTGTGAATGTATATAAGAGTAAGATATATTCTTATTTGGAGAAAAAACATGAAGCTACAGAAAGAAAAATGAGTCAAAATTGGAAGCCTGCAACAGAAAATTGCATGACAAAGTAAGTAAACAGTATAAAGAAACCAAACATGGCCTTTCGTGCATTTTCTAACCACAGCTTCTGTATACTAACCAAAGGTAGCATTCGGGAAAACAAATAACTACTTTAACACTTCAGTGAAAATGCCAACAAGCCCTTGTGGGATTTACGATTCTTAAATTGCCCTCTCGGTTTATTTGCGGCCTCTGACTGGTTGTCCTCTGATTATGCAGGTGAATATAATTAAAAACATCAGAGCAATAGCTAACCCTGTATTTTACAGGGACCATCGCTCTCACGCCTCACACTCACGTCAAGTAGCAAATTGCCAGAGAATGGTTATAGAGAAGAAAAACTATGCCTTGAAAGACTGAATATAGCCTTTTAAAATCCTACTTTTAAAATCTTCTAGATGTCAAAGTAAATAATTCAATTAAGCTTGTTTTTGTTTTTCTAGTCATGTGCTAAAATATGACTTTCTTCAGTTGTTTGGGAAATGAATAATATTTTCAAAAATGCTCTTGACAGCTCTGTGTTTATTCTTACATGAAAGCCTTCAAAAACAGGAGGCAGGAGGAACAAAGAGTCTTTCAGTAATAATTCATATAAAAACATCTGTCAGTCAAAATAATGTTTCTCGTCTTTAGAAATTGGACGTATCGCTCTAAAACATATTCACACGGAACCATATCTGTTTTTCTTTGTAACCGAAACCTTTTCAAAGCATAAATTTATAATTACTCTGAGCGCAATATTCAGTAAAGTGAAAGCATATAAATATTTATTGTTCTTGATTATGTGTTGCCTTCTCAGACAATCTATAACTGACATTTACAGCATCCAAGGACCCATTACGATGATGAATTGCTCTGTCTCTGAGAGAGCATTGACTGAATCGCCAGTTGGGAAAGAGGTTGATAGACTGTTTGAAATGGCACATTAAATATACTATAAAAATCACTTCCATATGTTCTATAATGTAAGAATTGAGCAATGTTTGTAATTCCCATGAATTAAAGATGCAGGCAGCACTACTTTCCGTTGTTTTCTTGGATCTCCTGTATCACTCTACTCTTGTTTTCTGCTGTAGAGCACAGGAGACTGTGTGAGGATGAATTTCCCTACCAACATCTGGAAGCATGCTAAATGATCATTAAAAACAAGATGAACTATTCTCTAAAATGACAGGGGGAGGGGTGCACTGTGGTTTAGGTCTCACGCTCTCCTCACATACATAAGCTGCCTTTGTGACATGCTCTACCGTCTCAGTGGGAACCCCGCCTGAGACCTTTAAAATTTAATTTGGCCTTGTTCTAAATTTATAGGCGACACTAAATTTACATTCACGTCTGTGAGAATTCGGTGTTCTGAAATTTCTATCCAAGGAAGGGTTTGAGTATAGATGGAAGTCTGACAACTGGTATAAACCCCCCACTGCTGCCTTGTTAAAATGTAAAACTCTCACGAAGCTACATCTGTGGAGTTTATAACATTAAAATGCTGAAACGTGAGAGAATTTGTGATTAAACTCTGCTTTAATTTGCCTTAATTACATCTCAAAATGACTAACTGCTGCACCTAATCTCTTTTACTTCCACTCAAAAAACAAAACAACTCATTTTAAAAGTCAAGTTTCAGCAACCGCACACTGTTTGTGGCCCATGAATAATGTGCAGGTCAAAGGTACCTATGCTAAAGGATGTTGAGTCAGTCACTCTTTTCAAATGGGAAGCCAAAACATACCCATTCAATTATTCACTCAAACTAAAAGAAAAAAGGAAAAAAAGAAAAAAAATAGTAGCTGGCTAACCATGAAAATGTTTAGCAGTGTACCTTTTGTTAAAAATAATACATTCATCTCTTATAGGTACTGACCTACAAGACACGTGTATATTTGTAGTTTTATGACTCAAAACATGCAGTTGTATTGGGTCACCATGTCAACAGTATGTACTGTAGATCTGTTAAGCTGCTGTCAATTAATCTTTGCTTTCCATCTTTCAGTGGCTTCACCAGATAAAGTAACGTTCTCAACAGAAGATATGAAGACATGTTGTCCTGAGGCGTATGCCAGGAATAAACACATTTGACACAGCTATGCTCCTCGACCAAACCTAAAGCTCCAGTTGGAGATAACGGGTATCGTGATGGTGGTTATCAACTGTCTCCATTAAGCTGGGCTCTCTGCATCAGCACGCTCATATAAAAAGGGTGGTTTCACGGGTCAGATGGCTCTACTTCTGCGCAAAATGATCTGTCTGAGTGCTGCCTACCCCAATCAAAGACATCCTTGGATGATTATGATGATAAAACAGTGATTAAAAATCTATAAAGAAGATTAAAAAAAAAGATAACATTAAAATGCAACACTGTTGTAAAAATGACAAGAGATTAATGCTACAGAAAATCCTTAATCTGTTAGTGCACAGAGCGGTAAAATAAACATTTTAATTACAGGTAATCATTTATTGCTGAGTGGGCTCCTGTTTATTTCTAAGGTGTGGCTGCACATTAGAGCTCTGAAATTTTAAACTGGAGAAATTCAGACGTTAAAGGTTAATGTCCCGTAGCCTAATAAAGGATATTACTTTAGTTAGTCAGCAGATCAAAGGGAAATTAATTTTTTGGTTGACCAGGCAGATTGGTGACCTGTCCAGGGTGTACCTGCCACTCTCCCTATGGCAGCTGGGATTGGCTCCAGCTGGATTTGGATCAACAGAAGAGGATGTGCCTTATGTACAATTCCAGCAATGTAACACAGACTAAGCAGCAGATTATAATAAGTATAAAAACATTTGTACATTTTCTGCTTCACCAAATTAATACATGAAAACGACCCATGACAATGCCACACACAGTTTGTGCATCATTCAGCGGCTTTAATGATTTGACAACGAATTTCACTTAAAACATGCTTTAAATGAAAGGATCAACGAAAATCTGGTGCTTCCAGCCAATCTTAAAACAAAATTCTGAACATAACCTTCTCCTGACCAGGTTATATGGTCAGAGTAAGTTACCATGGTGATTCAGCCAGGTAAAAATAGAGGCACTTTCATGACACAGATCCCTGTGGCTTTCAGCTTGACATAGCTTGCTAACCCACTAATCTCATTTGGTAGCACGCCCCTCTAGTGTGAAAGGAAGACAAAAAACATTTGTAATTTTTCTTTTACAAAGTATCTAAAACTATAAACATAGTATGCTTATTATACTTAGAATAGCTAAGTATACTACTATAGAGAGGGACTATGAGAGTTGTGAAAAGGATCCAAATATAGAACACCGATAACTGGCTTGCAAATGATTGGACAAAGACAAGTGATATTGCAGTGAGACAATACTGGGAATAAGGCACAGGTAAGACTATCAACAATAGTTGAAAACAATGAGGGTGGGGCCAACAATCACAGGAAAGACAAGGACAAGGACAGGAAAGGGCTCTGCAAACACAAAAAAGCCATAACAATAACAAATGAAAGCTGGAACCAAAACTGAGCATTATCACAAGAACTGAAACTCCTCCTATGACTATGACACATTCATTTTTCCATTTCTGGAAGACACACTGGTCTGAGCTCACCTTCTTTTCCCAACTGTGACTATACAGATGCAATAGGCAGAAACACTGATATGCTTTGTTTGGAGTCGAGGTTTAGTTAGTTTGATCATTATGTTCAGTTTATTATTGCACTACTGCAACCTGGAGCACATCCCTTCGTTCAAAGCCACTATTTAAAGTTTGTGATAACTCTGCTCAATGTGTATTTATGATGCACATCAGAAAAGTGACTTCCGGTTTCAGGACCGCATGCAGGGCAGTTTTGCTGAATGCATGATTAATGGGACCACATCAAAAACTGTCTTAACTTTTCACACATGGCTGACTGCAATGTGGCATGGTCATGCTTGACAGATTGTCAGTTTTTGAAATACAAAAGTTTATGTAGGCAGAATTTCAACTGCAGTTTTGTGTATCTGGGGCAGGGATAAAAGGCTCACCTATACCGTTTGACCATCTTGACCTCGAGATTCCACCATGGTTCTACATACATCTAGTTCGTTTTGGACATGGGATGACATGATTGAGAATGTTTGAGGAAACAAGAAAATATACTTGGTGCAGCACGCAGTAGTCCAAGATGGTGCTAAAATAATATTAATTTGGAAGGAGAATCAAAGGCGGAGCACATACCCATGCCAGTCAAATCACTGCTGACAAGTGGATTGTTGATTAGGGGGGGGAAACATGCATAACCTACATGATTTGCCATTTTGCCTGCTTTGATCCTAGAAATGCGCTTGTCAAATTCATGCTGTGTAGAATACTGAAAACGAAGGAGGAGATTTTTAGAAGTCTGGAAAATATGTCACTTGTAGGTAATCAGTGCATGGAGGAAAATTAACCATTAGGAATACATTGTGAGCGTGTGTGAAGGGTTGGTGCTCTGCTTCGAGCCGGAATAATTACAGAAAAACTTCTACATTTGGAGGCCATGTGCACTTTGCTTGCGTCCCTGATTGAAATAAATGAGGCAAATAATTGGAAGTGCGGCCAGTTTGCTAGGGTGAGGTCTATCTCAAAGCCTTTCACAACTCAAAACAAACGACTGTATTTATACAGTTTGATTTCAGGAGATATTGCAATCAATGGAACGATTAAGATGTAACAACCTAGGCTTTAATGATTAATACTCACAACATTTGAGGGACCAGAGCCATATTACTGATTGAGTTACTCTAGATTTGCCATGTTCTAGTTTCTCTCTACTGGGCCGTGAAGTGCTACTGACATCTTCAGGAGAAATCAGGTACTGCAGGTCAGAGGAAAACGCTACGTCAGCACCGTACGACGTGGAAGATGGGGGAGGCTTGACGACGATGATACGTTATTATTCTTCAAAATAAGAGCATCAAATTACAGTATCCCTCTCAGCCTGCTTTTTGACACATAAAGTACATTTAAAAACATACATTGTGCATTTCACTTGAAGCACAGTGCTTTTAAATGGAACCTAATGTGACGCACAACAAAAATAAAAATCACGAAAACCTTTATTCCGAAGTCGTACTATTAAAGCTGCGACCTGGCTGGATGCAGGGATTTTCTGTCTGAATTCTATGGAAGCAGGTAGATGATCATGTGAACGATTCAGGATGAGTAATCATGGATGTAGTATGGGATACTAAGTAAAAACAGCGGTGCCTCCGTTTAATTTATGTTGTATTTCAAGGCTACTGCCCGCGCGACTTGTTTAGTCTTTCTGGCGACTGAAACTTGGCTCCAGTCTCAGCTACAGTGGTGAGGATTTGAAGCTAGCTGTCAGGTAGTAGCCCACTAGCAAGCCACATCAGCACCGTTGCTATTGGTCAATCACGTTAGCATCAGTGTAAGCCAGCTGTTATTCTGTGTCGATGTAGGCTAGCATTGTTCTGTTTTTCTCCCCCAGCTTTATGTGCTATTGTCTTTCTTGCAGAGATTTCATTATGGCAGACAGTATCATGAGCAAGGCTGCAACCATGGAGATCCCCATTAACAGCAATGGAGACACAGGCACTCTCCCAGAGGATGACAGTCTGGAGCAGGTCAGTGATGCTTCATCTCACCTCACTCACTGTGGAAATGAATAATGCTATTTTGCTTATAACAGTATCTAGTTTCCCTAAATTTTGCGTGATTGTACAGTTCATGGCTGGTTAGGCCAAATGTTACCCTACCATGTAAAGGCCTGTAGCTAGGGACAGTAGATGTGTACGTCCAACCCGATAACGTTGAATCGTTCAGAGCACCTACAGGAGGAAACTGTGACATAAATGAGCGTTTGCATGACAAACTGTCAGTAAAATTAAAAGGTTGGTGCACCATTTGTAAAGCCCTTTGGGATTAAGAAAGCTACACCAGCAATGACATTAGTAGCATTAGAATAAGCAATACTGAGGCCTCTATAATGAAATGTATGACTACTACAAGTAATATTATTATTTTTAGCTCATAATCAAATGTTTTGTATGTTATCTGTCTGCACGTCAGCTTTACAAAAAATAGATTCTGTTCATTTTAACTAAAAGTTATGGATGACATACATTTATGTTTATGTTTAAGATTACTGCTTTGTGGGTCTGACCAAGATAAATAAAATTACATTGTTTCATAAAATGATCAAGTGTGCTCAGCATTTTTGTGCACCTTAACATCCATGCAGATACTTTGAAAAAGCTAATAAATTGTGTTTATCTGTTTTAACTCAGGATCTGCAGCAGGTGATGGTGTCTGGACCCAACTTGAATGAAACCAGTATTGTCTCTGGAGGTTATGGAGGACCTGCAGGGGGCATCATCCCAACCAGCAGTATCAAAGGTACTTTTAGCAAACCATGCTTCCATTCTCTGCAGGTATTGCTTTGTTGTTTATTCTTCTAAGTAATATCTGCAGGGATATTACAAATTTAAAGGTGCATTAAGTACAAGTTGCTGTTCAGTAAGTAATTTTCATGCTAAAACGCACACATCAGTTGAACAGGATTTTTAATAAGTACAGTTGACCCGGCAACTCCTTTTCCAGGGGCTGACAGACACAAATACCCTTAAAGATATTTTGTTTCACGATGTTCTGGCTGTTGTTAGATAAAGGCTGTGTCAGAGATCAGTGCTTGTACTGTCTTTCAGTTACTGAAAGAGGTTGATACTTAGTGCATCTTTTAAGAAACAATAGCAGGAGCTTTTCTTTGTGTGTCACAAGAGAGCTGCTGACCTGCAGTCTCCTGGTTTATGTCACAAACATCCATATTCCTTAGGACCCGCAGTTTACTTCAACCCCGAGTATCTGGACAGAAGACAAGCCCCTGCACCAGGACCAGGTGGCTGTGTATTCTAATAACCCCTTTCTTTCTTATTTAACCTTGATATGTTGGTCTTATTTGCCCCCTTGTAAGAGGTTTTGAGGCTTGATGAGCGGACTTGTATGTAACCTTGCTTGTACCTACCGAACTCTGCCACTGAACAGCTTCAGCAAGAAGTAATGTTTTGGCACCTTTCAAAAATAGGAATGAACTAACCAGATATTACAGGGCTGTCACATTCAATGTTGTGTTGATGTCTAAAAAAAATCTGTTCTGTTCTGTACTTTGAAATGCACTTTGACCATTTTGCCAGTACTTGCATCTCATCCCATGAATTCCATTTTCATCTTCTTTTTTTAATGCTTTTATTGTGCATGTGAAGCCTGCCTGGTGGATTATTATTTACTTCAAAACCCCTCTAACCCTGCTCTTTATGTGTCCTCCACTGCAGAGCATAACAGTTTTTAAGCTCCTTTTGGACTTTCACTCCTTTTCCGTGGGTGGCTTCATGTCTGAATGCACAGCGTATAGCAGCGCACTTTCTCCATGATCATTTACAAATCAAAGAAAGTGCACAGATTTACACATGTTGTGTGAATGCAGTATGTCACATTTCATGACTTAAGTACCACTGACACAGGATTGATCTGGATATAAGAGCATTGTGTAACATAATATCCAGTCCAGTTACCATGGTTATTTCTACAAATATTGTGGGAATGCTTGAAGATTCACACAGAAGCTACCTATGTCTGAATGACTGAATTACTTCAACAGATTAATGAAGCCAGCAATTCTACAAATCCCATGTCAGAAAGGGGCTTCGGTCTTCATGCTCTGCTGTTCTGCGGCATATCTCACTCCCAAGCTGCTCTGGCATGTTTCACTACAGTCATTTTTACATGTCTTCCTCTCATTCTTACTCTATATCACCGGCATGTTCATTTCAGACATTCGCATGAAATCCAGGGGTGTTAACTTGCCTAAAAGTCAATCTGCAGCAAGTCGACTTGCCCACCACACAGAGCAGCATCCAGGTATCACCATGCTCATCACCCTGTCCACACTGTCCTCACTTATTTTCTGTAAACCACTGCCTTAAAAACTTCTCCTCATAGAAGAAGCTCCAGTACTGTGTACACTGTGTGTTTATTTCTAGCTTTTATGTTCTTTTTAGGGTCGTCGAACCATAACACAAATTCAACTGAAGAAGTTTCTCGTGGTGTAGCAGTGGAGAAACTGGACAGTGTGAAGAAATGGGGCATAAACACGTACAAGGTATTCTGCACTATGTGTGCATGCTGTGTTTTTAAAATGGAATAGATATGCTTGGATATGTCTGTGTTCCAAAGACTACATCAGGTTGCGTTGACACCGTGTGCTGTTCTCTGTTCATATTCATTGCGCAGTGTACAAAGCAGATGTTCTCAGAAAAGTTTGGCCGAGGCTCACGGACAGTAGACCTGGAACTTGAGGCTCAGATTGACGTGTTAAGAGACACGAAGAGCAAGTATGAAAACATCCTAAGACTGGCCACCGCTCTCACCGATCACTTTCAAAGAATTGTGCAGACGCAGCAGGCTCTAGGAGATGCCTTCACTGACCTCAGCCAGAAGTCCCCAGAGTTGCAGGTATAGTATTGCAGAATCTCCCCATATGACATGTCATGACATTGGCAGGTAAAACCTCTGTATTTCTCTGCAGGATGAGTTTGGGTATAATGCAGAAACACAAAAGCTGTTGTGTAAGAATGGCGAGGCTCTGCTTGGTGCCATCAACTTCTTCGTATCCAGTGTCAACACACTGGTCAACAAAACAATGGAAGATACTTTGATGACGATTAAGCAGTACGAAAATGCAAGGTATTGAACTACTAAGATGTACAACCATTAAGTGGTTAAACTTAATGGTTGCCTAGAAAATAACTCAGTCTTGTGTTTGTGTTCAGACTTGAGTTTGATGCCTATCGCTCTGATCTGGAGGAACTGAGTTTGGGACCAAGGGATGCAGCTGGCGTGGTTCGCATTGAGATGGCTCAGCATGAGTACCAGATCCACAGAGACAAATATGAAAGGCTGCGTAGTGATGTCACCATCAAGCTTAAATTCCTGGAAGAAAACAAGGTTCAGATTACAGTCTAGTTTTATTCTTGAAATCCCTGCATGTTTAAAGAGTGCAGTCCTCTGAATTATTATTCTTTTTAGCTCTAGTAGTGAAAGATAGTGATATAAGTATAACTTCTTCACTTTTTTGGGCAAAGTTGGCACTTTTTTTCCCCCTCAGATTTCCTCGTTACACTGCACATGCAGGTTTTATGTCCCAGACCATTTCAATTAATTTGGGTATTTTTTTTTTTAAGTCATTATCTAAAGAAGTGCTTAAAGCATTTCAAGATCGCTGCTGAATAGCAAGCCTTGCTTCTAGGAGATAATCCCAGTGTCCACACTCAGAGACTTACCAACTTTGTGGCACATTTGTGCTAAAGCCTTTGAGGGCTTAAGGCTGCCCCACTGTCAAATCAAGCGCATGAGGGCTCTCTGGCAGATTTCTTGAGGTCTTATGCATACTTTCTGAATTTCTGCAGACTATACCTAAGGGTACCTTTAGGTTAAACTTAAAAAGAAAAGTATGAGGAAACAACAAACAGACACACAGGACCAGGCAACCCAAAGGTTGCAATAATATTTAGATTTAAATCAGGGCAGTACAACCTCTCCTTTATTGCACACAAATGTAATTCATTAATCTTTTTTATAGTGTTTAAAATGCTGTCCCATTCCTTTTTTCATACCATTTTTATTCCTTGTGAAATTACACACTCAGGCTCTGCAGTTTTGCTTGCAGGTGATGACATTTACATTTTTGAGGGTTGAATACTTAGGAAGGGTACAGGGACTGGTTTTGGCTCCAGTGATTTTTACCTCCAATCATGCAGCATTGGTAACCACATGACATCAGTGTTGTTGACATCATTGTGGTTTCACATGAAGCAAAGCCTAGATTAAACCACACCCAAAGTCAGGGTTTATTCATGGATGATGTGGTTTTGAAACAGGCTAGGCACTTGCAAACATTAAGGGCACAAACAACTGCCTTTAGCAGTATGATATGCCTCCTTAAAAACAGCTGGTCGTAATAGTTTTGAGATGGTCATTCTGAACGTGGAAAAAAAACACAAAAAACCCCCAATCATATTTAAAATATAATACTAAAATACTGTGTCTTGCCAATGCCTCTTCTAAGTTGCTTGAAGGATACCCATGTTACTGTGTTGAGTGAGCACAGTGTTGAATATAACTGCTATCATTATACAGCAAAAAGAAGGAATCTTTTGCATTTCTGCTACTTTCAAGGTAAAACCTTAATTAGAACTTATATTAGCAGAAAAAAGAGCTGCCCTTGCCGAGAGACTTAATCTCTCTAGTGTGTGCCTGCATCTGCCCAGGGGCCTCCTCTTGACAGGAATGACTAAAGCATCTCAACTATGAGATGTCCTAGTTGGATGCCCAAACGTCCTTAACTGGCTCCTTACTTGGAGGAGTGAAAGTAAAGCAAAGTAAAATTGAATATATAGCACCTTTAAAGATAAATATCACAAAGTGCTTCATCACAAAAACATAAAGTAAGTTTAAAAATGAGTTTTTAGCTGCTTTTTAAAAGAGACCACAGAGTCCACAGATCTTAAGCTCAGTGGGAGAGAGTTCCCAGTGTCTGGGGAACACTGCTGAAAAACCTCAGTCGCCTTTAGTTCTCAGTCTTTTGTGAAGCAAAACCAATAGACCCTGATCACATGACCTCAGAGACCTGCTGGTGATGTATGAATGTAAAATTTGACTCATGTACACTGATGCTTGATCATGCAGAGCTCTAAAAGTCAGCGCTAGAATCTTAAAGCGCACTCTGAAGGTTAATGGCGAGCCAGTACAACTGAATTAGTATCAGTGTGACATTTGAGTACTTGGAAGACTCAGTCAGCAGTGTTGTAGCTGCATGTTGAGCAAGCTGCAGACATCTCCGGGAAGATTTGTTGAAACAAGTAAACACCGAATTGCAAAAATCTAAAAGTGATGAAATAAAGGCATGAGTATGAATTTCCAGTTTAGAGCCTGAACGACTGAAACTCACCTGGGAAATTTTTCTCAACTGGTAAAAGCAAGAGCGAACCACGTCAGCTTCCAGGGACAAAGCTGAGTCAAAAATGACCTCAAGGTTCCTGATGGAAGATTTATCAGATGTGACAAGGGGACCTAGAATCTCCATTACCTTAAGCACAGATCTGACAGGGGCACAAACAAGGACTTCTGTTTCCTCTTCAGTAAGCTGGAGAAAATTGCCATCCATCCAACCTTTAATACAGTCTAATCATTTATGCAAGATGTCTAAGTCACAGTAGAAACATCTTGGGCTTAGAAGAGATATTTAACTGAAAGTCATCTGTGTAGCAGTGACAATAAATGTCATTTAAAAGTGCTCAAAATATGCTGAAGATGGAACAGATAGACAAAATAAGAGCTCCATAACAGAACCTCGTGACACACAGTAGACAAGAGAAGTGGAGAATCATGTCATGGTCAGCAGTATCAAAGGCAGAGGTCAGGTCCAGCATCAGCAAAACAACATTCTCCTGCATCGCTTTGCATAGAAATGTCACTGGAGACTAAAGAGAGCTGTTTTGGTGGAATGAGCTCTATGAAAGCCAGATTTAAATGTACCAAGAATGCTGCATTTGTCTAAAAGAGATGTATGCTACTTGGTCTCAACCTTTTCTAAACTGCTACCAATAAACAGTCATTTTTAGATTGGTGTATAACTTTGAGGATGAGAAGAGTCAATTTTTTTTTTTTTTTTTTAAGAGATTGAATGGCATCTTTCTTAAAATAAGCAGAGACTCGGCCGAAGAGCAGTGGAGCACTAGTTATATAGAGCACACGGGGGCCGATAGACTGAAAGACAGTTTTGAACAAAGATGCAGGTAAAATGTTGAGGATGCTTCGAATCAGCTACTATAAATAGTGGCTCAAATTAGTGACCCATATTTTAGAACCCAGCAACTCTCCAGAAGAAGCTAATTTCTGCTACTTGTATTCACAGTCTCCCTCTTTCAGTCAATACTCCGAGGTTGGGTCCCTAGGTAAGGGTGGAAATGCACATCGATAGCTTTGCTTTCACACTTAGATCTCTCTTTACCACAACAGACTAATACAGCGTCAATCTCCTGCACTACTCTTTCCTCACTCATGAACAAGACTCCAAGATACTTAAAACCACAGGGCCTGGATGGGCACAGCCCAAAAGCAGTACATCAGCAATCCCTCCTGTGGGGCCATCACTTGCAGAAAGGGGCTGTAGGAGTTCGGTGTTTTGTGGATCAGACAGTAGTTGTGGTGAAGGTCCTGGCACTCTGATCCCTGGTTAATAAATCTGGCTTTAGGAAAATGAAATGTCACTCATGACAAGAACTGTTAAAAAAACATGGAAATTCTTGCCAGATAAATGTAAAATAGCAAATAAATTCAAGTTAAACTTAAGATAGTATTTTCTGAGATCTTTAAAACGGCCTGCTTGACTCCTGAGAATAGGCTTCAGAGGAATGTGCAAGTTATTTTTAGGAATGTATTCCGAGCAGTTGGTGATCCAAATAAATGTCTGCAGGCTGTGCTTTCATGTAAACACCTGAAACCATGTTTGTAATGTCATTTTCTCTCCTCTCTTTTCTTCTAGGTGAAGGTGATGCACAAGCAGCTGCTTCTCTTCCATAATGCCATCTCCGCTTATTTTGCTGGCAACCAGCAGCAGTTAGAACAAACTCTTATACAGTTCAATGTAAAGTTAAAGCCCCCAGGATCAGATAAGCCATCGTGGCTGGAGGAGCAGTAATATGCATCCAGGGTTCAGCATTTTGACATGTACAGTTTCATGCTGGCATTGTGGTTAGATGGCGAATTTAAATGGATAAAGGAGTATATTGTAGAATAAGTAGCAGCCAGATATAGCTCTTTTGTAATGTTTTTCAGTATGATTTATTACATAGATGGACAACTTTTTAAGTTGTTCTTATGTTGTTTTATGTTAAATCACAAAATTACCCCATGTTATTTTCTTACTCTTTAGTTAGCACAATCATTTCCATCTCTTATATATGTACAGGATAGTCAACTATTGTCGAGATTCTCCTTTGCAGTTTGCACATGCATTATTTTGATGTATTTGTATTGTTGTGTAAGGTTCCCTTTTAATATTTCAGTGTACATCAAATAGGAGGAATTCTTAAAAAAAATAGCAAGTCAGCAGGGTACTGCTACAATGTTCAGAAATTATATTTATTTTCCTTATGCACATGTGATCATGAGATCAATTTTAACACTTTTGAGTCAAACACATCAGAATATAGATTCATTTTTAAAATTGCCCCACTATGTTTCTACTGTCACTGTTAAAATCCCTGCCTGAATGGTCAGTTTACAGTTTCTGTAGAAGGGGAATATATATATACAGTGTAAAAAAAAAAAATAAATAAAAAAAAAAATAAATAAATAAATAAATAAATATATATATATATATATATATATATATATATATATATATATATATATATATATATATATATATATATATATATATATATATATATATATATATATATATATATATGCAAACATGATTTTTCTCTAACCTAATATACAGTCATAATTATTTTACACCTAAATTTTGGATACAGTGTTAGATCAAGTCCAGCACCATTGCAACTATCTGTCTTTTTTACTCTGGAGTTTACACATGGAAACAAGCCTGAACAAACATGACATTTGTGTTTAACAGCAAATCCCCATCAATTCCTAATCTAATCAGATCTCAACAATCATAAAGAAATCCGTATCAAAACATGGCACGCAGCCAGTGTTGCAGTGACTGTAGGAGCTGGCATTGTGCAACTGCAAAACTTCCTTTTGAAATACTAAATGGGAATAGTGGATCAAGGTGCACTTTAGGTTACAGTACAAGTGTCAGCGTCATCAAAAACAGAATGTATGAGTTCATTTGTTATAGTTTGCGTTATTTATTTACCTGTTTGTAACATAATTTGTATGTTACTTAGATTGTTTTAGTCAGCTGATTGTCTTTATCTTCTGCAAATCCAATAAAGTCTGCTGGATGTTTTGTTTCACTTAGATGTGCTTTCGATACAGGGGCTGTCAGTTTCGTATGGTTACAGTTCACAGTATGTATGTAAAGAAAACTCACAATATTCAGTATGTAATTTTAATTATGTACATGATAAAATATATCTGCAACATGCTTTCAGTGGATTACCTTATTTCTTATTCCTTAAAATACACCTTTTTTTTTTTCCTGAAAGTTTGCTTAAGGTTTTTGATGTTGGCTTAAAAGAATGAGACAGGGCGACCAGAAGTAGCCTAAAGAAACTGAATGTTTTCTTTGAGGTGGTGTATGCAGTGAATAAAGCCATCAATCTGTCAATATTAGAATCACAGACATGATTGCTTTTTCAAGCTTCTCTGCCATTAATACAAATAGATTTTTAATGGTCACAGTGCTCTCAGATAAAATCAGAATAAGAGATTAAGGTTAAGAGATTAGATTATAACACACTCTTATCTAATCTTACCTTTATAAATTATATAATATGATAGTTTGTTGTGGTCACACATTTGGTCTTGTAATTAAGTCTTAAATATATTCTTTACTGTCAGTCCCTTCAGACTTCCCTCAGTATCGCTTTCACTTCCTGCTTAAAATCTTATTTTATCCCAAAGGTCATTTTCCATTGGAAAAGGCAAACAACATGCAAGTTTTCCTCAGTATCTGAGAAAATCCCATGGCTTGCATACTAACACTGTTTAACGCATTGCAGACAATTTGCGGGATGATTTGAAGTATCGATCTTGAAAAATGTTTATGTCAATTTTCTATCATAATATGACTTACAGTCCTGTTTTATTTATTTTTTTTATTATTTATTTATTTTTTGCCTGTCCCGTTTGGCTCTTTTGCCATCAGAATTATTGTCTAAAGGCAAAGAAAGATGCCCAACGGATTTACTTTACCAAATTGACCATCCCAGCCTTGCCATAATGGTCCATTTGATTCACCTTTTATTGTGTATTTTATTTTCACTTGTTGAATACGGGACAGACTTGACTGGGGGAAAGAAGGGGAAAAAGAGGGAAAGAGAAACAGCTGAGAAGAGGGACGGGGGAGAAGGGCAAAAAACAAAAACCAACAGAACGGGCAGAAAAAAAAAGAGAGAAAAAAATGCATATATCAATCACCTGGATCACCTGTTGAGAAAGAAAAAAGAAAACAAGCAGAAGAGAACAAGAGTAATAGAATTAACAACATCACAATGATATATGGGAATATGACAGTAAATACTAAATATTAAACATTATTGTGCAGCACATAAGATCAACAGAACACAGTGTGCTTTGAGGTAGGAGCCAAAAAGGGTGTAGTTTGTGGGTGTGATCACCCGTGTGTACACCTGTGAGCATGGACGTGCTTGTTTTTTTTAAAAGGTTCCTTCATGTAATGATCTGCTAGAGGGTGTGGGGGGGCCACAGCCCTGTCCTCCAGGGCATGAAGCAGGTATGGAGGAGATCAAAACTCCAGACATCCAGAGGCCCCCAGAACACAAGAGACCAAGGAAGACTAACAGAGGGGCAGCCGCGCCACTGTTCCAGAAAGAGCTGAGGAGAGTCCCAGATGAGGGCTCACCCAGCAGCCGCGGAGCAGAAGCCAGGGGGAGTTGCAGTGACGCGCCCGTGAGCTCCGCCGGCAGCCAGCTGTGCCTGAGTGACCGAGCCCCAGGCCGAGAGGCCGGGGGCACCCCACCTCCGAAGTGGCCCGAGCAAGCCCCAGGCTCCAGGCCCCGATAAGCGGCCGCCAAGGAGTGAGCCGGTGTGTACCTGGACGCCCACCCCCAGACACAAAGAACCACCAACGCACCGATGTCTGAGGGAGTCCGCCACTGGCAGGGGAAGTGGTGGTGGGGGGAGATAGGCCTCCAAACCTTGCAGTCCTGTTTTATTAATGGGACTGAAGTTTTTAAGTACCGAGTCCCCAGCTCAGGGGTCCGATTGCGTTGTACGGATTTCCTTATATGGTCATCAGAGCTCAAACTGAGGCATGTATTCGAGGGCGAAATCCTGTGGGATTTTGATAAATATACACCACGTAGAAAAAACAGTCGACTTAATTTGTATTAGTGGTGTTAAATGTACTCTATTACACAAAAACAAATACACATTCTGGGCTTGTGACTGGTGAGCAATCCGTTATCGTTATCTGATAACGAGCATCTACGGAGCAAGGTTCAAGCTGTTTACCAAGAAGAAATGTTGGTGCTGGTCTCGGTCAAAATATGTACAGACAAATGTGAGAATTTAAGTTTTTCTTGTGCATTAAAATGTGAAATTATGCTAAAAAAATGGAGTTGGGGGGGGGGGGGGGGGGGGGTTGCGACTCCATCAAAGCGGCGAGTTATGTTTGCGGAAGTCAAACGACACGCAGCCAATCAGAGCTGGACTTATTATACCGCTTACCTTTGTGAGAGAACTCCCATAATATAGAGTTAAAGCCTGAATATTAGTTGAAAATTAATATATATAATGAATTCAAATCAATGACGGTCTCACCGCAGGAATATTTACTAAAGTATATAACATTTAATTTATTTTTAATTAAGTTGATAATGTATTTATTACATTTTAAATATGTTCAATGGGTTTTCTCTCTGAGTCAGAATATTTGTCATTCTAGTTGACCGCTTACTCACGCAACTCATTGACAGATGGATAGAAACGCAGCGCCTCCCCAAACTCCAAAGGGAAAAGAAAGAGAGAGAGAGAGAAAGAAATAAGCCAATCCCAGAGTGCCTGGGAAGGTGTGGGCTGTCATGGATTTTAAGTGAGTTCACCTGGGCGTGTCATTTACACACAGGTAGTTTCGACACTCTATCCAGGCTGATGTCACTCTTTACTTTTGAAATTTCAGCAAGAGGGCCATAAGAAAAGAAACAAAAAGGGAAGCGGAGTAATGGGACTTGTGCTGAGTCCAACACAAAGGTGAGTTGACTTTTCATTTCTTTCTCTCCGGTCTTTAACTAAAAATAATGCTAAGTGTTTGAACAAACATTGGTTTTAGTAGTTTACCGATCACGGTGGACAAACATAGCTCTGTACTGGATAAAACACCAGGAGCGTTTAGATCTCCTAAAGTGACTGTTATGGCAGATTTAAAGTAGCCTCTATGCGTTTCCAAAGTGGATCATGAATTATTATAGTGTTTGCACAAGTTTCAGGAAACTTTTTATGAAAATAATCGGCGGCATCACTCCCATAATTAATCTTATGTACAGTAAAGAAAGTAAATTCTGTACTCTGTGCTAAACAAAGCTGCTCACTGTTGTAGACTGTATGAAGATCTGTAGCTTATGTGTCCCCACCCTGCTTTGTTTCTTTCAGTCGGAATGCATCATCCTAACTGACAACACTTTGAACAAGTCACTCCAGGACTGACTCTTGCACCGCATTCCTGTAAAAACGACCAGAATCGCTTCTACATTCACTGCATTCCAATATATGCTGAAATTCAGCTTTTATGCATGAATATGAGTGTGGATGCATTCAAAACCTGCTGAGAGGTTCTTATTAAAAGATGCAGCCAGGAGGTCCTCCTGCACCCCCACCTCCACCCCCACCACCTCCACTTCCTCCGCCACCACCTCCTCCACCTCCATCCCTACATGGCCTGGGTCCAATTTCAAGGTTGGAGCGCCGGCGCTCCAAGATGCGCAACTTCAACTGGGAGACCCTACCCAAACACACAGTTATAGGAAAGCACAACATCTGGACAGCAGATAAGACTGATGGGGAATATGAGCTGGACACTGATCATATGGAGGAGCTGTTCAGCCACAAGCAGGCCCAGCAGCAAATCAAAGCTCTGAACCGTCAGAGTCTGAGGGGCCTGCCAAGTTCTGCCACAGCAGGGGAAATGGTGAGTGCAGCTAGCCAGGCTATAAATGTGTCACTATCACCCGTTCATGTAGTGGAACTTTGACCCCCAAGGTTTGTACAATAGATTGAAAGGTTTTATATTCTTTCCTGTTTATTGCTGAGGTATGGAAGCAAGTTCTTTTGACCTGAATTAACCCCCCCCCCCCCCCCCCCCCCAAGCTTACATATAAGAAAAAACAGACGTCCCTGCAATGTTTTCCTCTCCTAACATTTAAAACCAGAGTGACCGAAGTGGTGATTTTATGAACTGGGAATATAGTGATACTATAGGAACTTTATTACCCTTTATGTGAAACTTAAAATTGCAATTTACATTTGCTTATTTTACAATTTACATTTTATAGGCCCAACTTTGCAATATATAAATACAACAAATGACAACAATAGTATAATGTTTCTGTCAGAAACATTATGTAATGATGTAAAATCACTCAGTACAAGGGTGGAGTATTATTATTTTCATTTGTTTGCTGAAGGAAGATCTAATTGTGTTCTCACTGACATCACTCTGTTGTCCATGCTCTGTATTTAAGCTACCGTCCCTAATAAACACCACTAGGCACATTTACTTAATGAAGTGTAGATCAATCATGATTTGACTAACAACACATTTTAACTTTTTACTTTGACCTTTCACCTAGAATTTTGTAAGAGAAATGGTGAAAAGGTGCAAAAACTGCATCTTTGCCTGGAATGTTCAATACAATCAACTCAAAGAATTCTTAACCTTTGGATTCGACTGTCTCTTTGGAAAGTTGAGATGTCTGTGATACGAAAGACAGAGCTCAAGTCAACAATGAAACCGTTTTAGCAGCTAACAAGCAGATTTTAATCCGGTCTCTGTTCTCCTTTCCCCCCCCAGATTTCTGTCCTCAGCTCCAAGAGGAGCATGAACATTGGAATTTTCCTAAAGCAATTCAAGCGGTGAGTCAGTGGTAGCACTGTGAAGGTGTGAGTATTTTGCACAATAATCTTTCCATGTTACACTGTACTGAGGACAAGGTGAGGCAGGCATATTTGTATGCAATAAGACTGCATCATACTCACAAAATCTCTGAAAGCCGACATGTCCTGGCAGGTCTGATCTATACTAGACTGTTCTACAGCTCTAACAGGTTATCTCCCTGATGTAACTTACAGATACACTTTTGCGAGGTATTGTAAATCTATTGCCTAAAGCTAGTTGTCATAAACAACAGATCTTAAAAGGAATGAAAACAATCCTGTTACTGTTAACATCCGTAAAATGTTTGTGATCAAACTACTGTGTCACCAGCAAAACAAGAGAACAACATATGGATACATTAATCTAACTACTTTTTTCTTTCTCATGCTGTTACCAAATATGTTTTTCTGCAATCTGAGCACATTTCCATTCCATCATTTTCATGTCCTGCACAGCATGTATTTTTCTGAGGGTTGAAATAAAGTGATTAGAGCAGGTAGAGGCTTGTATGTGTCAGCAGCTTTTTTTTTTTCCAAGTTTTTTTTACCAAGCATAGAAAAGTGTGATATGAAAGCAGACACTCAGAACTAATGAGATATTTCAAAGCAACAGTAAAAACATAATTAAAGATAACTGATTCGCTTGACCTCTATTACAGGTCTATAAAGGACATGATTGAGGATATCAAATCAGGAAATGGCCTGGGCTTTGGTACTGGAAAACTGCAGGAATTATGCAAGATGCTTCCGGATGAAGGGGAGGTACTGTAGTTGCTTTTTGTTTTTGTTTTTTTAAACATGTCTATTGCGTCATGTGATTCTAAACCTTTGTTTATTTACTTTGCAAATACATAATCAGATTTTCTGATTTCACAAATGCAGGTAAAGCAGCTGGTTAATTTCAAAGGTGACATGTCTGCTCTCCCTGAAGCAGATCAATTTATGTTACTGTTGGTCAAGATCCCCAGGTAAGCCACCTGAGTGTAATTCAATGAAAATCACATGTTAAATGTCAGTGGTGATAATGATGGAAACGTTTTGTCTTTTAGCTATGAAGAGCGTTTGAGCTGCTTGGTGCTGAAGGAGGAATTTTTTCCCCTTATGGATGAAGTAAAAGAATTCATCTGTACTTTGACCACTGCTGGAAGGGGTAATGTCTGCATTCCTTGAGTTTGAAACATGAGACCCATTAAAGCAGAGTTGTACGCCCATTTGGAGTTGGAGTTAACAATATATGTTTTCTTTTAGAGCTGCTAGATTGCGATAATCTTCATGCTGTCATTCGCCTGGTCCTTAAGACTGGAAATTACATGAATGCTGTGAGTATATAATGATTGTGTTTGTGGAGTCTTGGATGACTTTTCTTTGTATTTATATTTGTTTGATCTAAATATGTTTATCTGATCATAGGGCGGCTACGCGGGCAATGCAGTTGGCTTCAAAATGTCTTCTCTGTTGAAACTAGTGGATACCAAAGCAAACAAACCTGGAATGAATCTTATGCACTATGTTGTGATGGCAAGTGGCTTTTACTTGTTTGAGAAGTCTGTGTTTCTCACCTTAAGATGAAGTTGCATAATTAGATTTTCAACAAACTTTCTAATTCATCACAGCAAGCTCAGAAGGTGGACACAGCACTGCTTAAATTTCCAGAACAGCTCAAACACATTGAAGCTGCAGCAAGGTAAGCAATACCTTTTTAAAAGCCATATAGGAGTGTCTTGTATGGCTTTTTTCTTCTTGTATTGCTGTATCATCAGAATAAGAGAAGAAATGCTTTCAAAAATTCTTTTAGAATACATCAAGGTGACATTGAAGGGGAGTATCGAAAGCAAATAAAGAAAGTGCAAGATGCCAATGCAAACACTTTAAAGCAGGAAGACCTAAAGGCACAGATGGAGGATTTTCTAATGGTGGGTGATTCGTTACTTGGTCCAGTTTGTGTGAATTTTAATAGAGAGTATATGCTCTAATGTTTTGGTTTTGGCTCCAATTAGGAAGCGGAGGTTTGCTTGAAAGAAGTAGAAACTGATCTTCAGGAGTTGCAGTCTGTAAGTGACAGAGTGGCACAGTACTTCTGTGAGGATGCCAAGAATTTTAAACTGGAAGAGTGTTGCTCCATTTTCAACTCCTTTTGTGAAAGATTTTTGCGAGCTATGCAGGTAATATACGCGCTATATGTGCTGGCATATTCCTATACTGAGATAAAAGAAAAATTAAAGGGTTTGAACTGGGATTTTTTTTTTCCTGCAGGAAAACAAAGCTAGAGAGACTGCAGAGGTGAAACGGAGACACAGAGACAGACTGGAAATTGCAGCCAAGCGGAGATCCACAGCTACCTGCTCCAGTAGAGATAAGGAAATGGATAGTGTTGCATTAGAATCTGTGCTACAAAACTTTGTCATCAAACGTGGTTCTAGGAGAAGAGCAGAAAAGCCCTCATCGACTCGTGGAAGCCCAACTAATGGTAGTCCCAATAACGGGAGCTTTTCAGAAATTACTTCTCAGGAAACCCTTCCCCCAGTAAATCAAAAGATTCAAGCCTCAGTTAGAGCTAAGGACATGGGCAGAAAAGAGTGGAGTTCAGCAGTTGAACTCACTGCGAACTTACGGAACTCGCACAAAGCCCAGTCAGACATCGAGGACACAATGGCAGAGAGTGAAAATTCTAATGAAGAAGAGATGAAAACTTCCAAAGAAGAGGACTCTAGAGGACTTAGGAACCCTTTCAAAAGGACTGTTAGACTTATGACCACAGTTAGATCTTTTGATGATAATGAGGAAGATCTGCAAGATAATAATGAGGAGGAGGCCCAACAGCTGCGTGAAGCATCTAAAAAAGTTTTGCGTTTTCAGAACAGCCGTGGCAGCGTCTCATCTGGGGACTACTCTCTGGAAAATCAGAAGTCTCCTCCTCCAAATGCGCCCATACGCCGTCAGCGCACATTTGATGAGGAAGCGGATAGGTATCCTGATGACCCCAGCAATGAGGATTTGCTTCAAGTTTTGCTCAAACCTCAACCTTCCCCTAAACGTAACCTTGGACGCCGCCATACGCTGCCTACTAAAGTCCCAAAAACCGAGGCAGGGGAAAGTAATCGGTGGACTGAACTGCCCGTCAGAACTCCAAATCATGTGGCTAAAGAAAAAGGGACGATGCCAGAGCGAGAGGGCGCCGGACACCCTCCCTCCAAACCAGTGTTTGATTATACTGACATTTCTCACAACTTAAAACAATCAGGTGCTGAAGACACAAATGACACATCAGCAGAAAACACAATCAAGCCACCTGTTTCCTCAGCTCCTGTCATGCAGCCCACAGACAACGATGTACAGATAACTAGTGACACTGTTCCAGCAAGCAGCAAGCCTGTGGTGTTCAAAACTGAGACCACTGGACTATTTTTTAGTTTTTTAAAACGCCTCGGCGATATGAGCAAACTACAGAGCAGCAAGGACACTGTAAATAAGCCCACAGGCTCTGGTGTTTAGCCTTTGGGATATATTTTTACATGTATAAAAGATAATTTATCTAATTTAATGTTAATTGCAATTAATTCATGATGACAACAAAGTGTTAAGATTGTTCTATTTTGGTAGTTTTTCCTAAATTGTGAATATATTCAAGAAAGCTTTAAGCAAGTGAGGAAGGTTTCTTTGTTTAGGAGAAGGCATTTTGTATGTTGTACCACTAGATGGCAAAATATAGTTGGCTTAAAGTGGAGGTTTTCTGGTTGATGTAGAAAGATGGGCACATTCATTGTATTTGCATTTATATCCATATCCAATAAGACTATTTTGACTAAACTGTTCTCAAAAATGGGATAAATGGTTTAATGCCTACAGTGTGTGAACTTTGGAAGGATTGACGTGCAAAACGTGCAGAAGGTACTGAGAAGGTGGAGAGAGACAGAAAGAGAGAGAGGGAGACACACCAATGACTGTTTTCTAGTCATTGAGAGAGAGAGAGAGAATAAAATGGCTCAGAGGCTGTATTTAAATCCTGGTTAGATGTTTTTGTTTTTAAACTACGCGTGCTTGTAATGCATGCTTAAATACAGTATTTCCTTTTTTTGTTTTGGTTTTTAACTGCGTATATTTGTATTGCTCTGTTTTCAACTCTTTTTGTGAAACATTCTTGTAATTCTTTTTTTTCCACATTATCACAGAAGCATGTCAAAAATGCAGAAGAGTGTGGTTGCTTTGAGGGTCTTACTCAATTCAGCCATTGTTTGATCTTAAATGGGTCAGTGTTACAAAGGCAGCCTGTATTTGAGCAGAGCTGAACTATGAAAAGTCCAAATGAAGGGCGTTGATCCCAAATTAACTTAAGACATCACCACAGGTGAAGGCCCAGTACCTGGTGGCTGACAATGGTGGTACATTTCACTTATGGAAGACCCTCAGTACTTTCATTTTGTGGGAGCAGAGGCATTGGGTCAAAGAGGCCACAGCTTGTACCATAACATTAGACCTTGTTTATTCAACTACCGGCAACCAGTGCTCTGCAGTTGATGCCAGAGTTGCATTAATTAGGTTTTTGGTACTCTGTCAGGCTGTCTGACTTGAAATAATGAAGTAATAAAAACAGCCTCTTCTATATACACAGACTGGTGTATTTCAAATGTTTTTGTTTTTTATAATTCTCTATGATAAAATATTTATAAGGCTAGCATGCATGGATATGGTAAAGGGTCAGTGATAAATATGTTTCAGTACAAGACTCAAACCAGGCAACTATATTTATACTCCATTTATGTTTACAAACAAATAATCAATAGCAATTCAGAATGCTTATCTGCTCAAGCCCTTATAAGCTTGTGTTTGGGTATATAATAACAATCTGAAATGGACAGCTAACCTTTGATCACATTAAGTCCATATGTGTTTAGACAATGGCAACATTTTTGTAATTTCGCCTCTCACAGCACTAGTTGTAGATTTTAAATCAAAGAGCTTGATTTAAAGCGTGAGCTTGAACCGCTTTTGAATTTAAGCATTTTTTTTAAACAAAAATAGTCCCTCATTTTCACCAAAAGGACTGAAAGCACATGGTAGTCAGCTAGATTTTTCCCTTTTCTAATAAAGCCTTTCCCAACATCTAAGCTAGTCAAAAAACTCTCATTGAGGTAGGCGTACTATTGTCAAAGTCTGTCATTAGATGCCTTCAAAGATACAAAAACAGGGAATTTACAACAAGAACAAAAGACCAAACTGGATTTCTTTAGAAAACAAAAGTGCCTGCAGATTTCTGAAGAGCAAAAATCTCTGGACAGAATCACCATGAACCAGAACAGTAAGGAAAGTGTGTAGAGATATAGAGAAACGGCTCAAAATTCCAAAAAATTCCACATTACTTGTCAAGTAAACAGTAAATGTAATGTTATGGCATTGGCGTGTATGGTTGCCTAATTGGGTCACTAGTGTTTAATGATGATGTGCCTGCTGATACAAGCAGCAGGATGAGTTTTGAAGTGTACATGGCTATATTCTCATTTTCAGCCACATGCTCCACAACTGATCAGACTGTGCTTCCCAGGGCAAATGGGCAAATCATTTTGCAAGACCCCAGAGTTTCTCAAGGCAAAGGCATGAGAGATTCTTCATCAGGCAAGTCAGTCATCTGATCTCAACACAACAGAGCTTTTCAGTTGTTAAATAACAAACTGAAAACAGACAGACCCACAAACAAGCATCAACTGAAGGCAGCTGCATTAAAGGCTTCTCAAGGGAGAAAATGCAGCATTTGGTGATGTTCATGGATTCTAGACTTCAGTCGGCCATTGACTGTAAATGATTTTCATCATCATTTTCATGAAAAACAATCCCTATTTAAACTTCTTATGCTGAACAGTGAAAAGGTCATAAAAACAGCGTCTGATGTGAAGAGCGGATGCACGGATAGATCTCTATTTATTATGCATTGAACCTGCTTTAAAGTTCTAGTGCAGTAATGGCTGTGTGATGGCTGGCTGCCTTGTTATTGTTGTTTTCATTGTTACATCATCCCTTCAAAGGGGAAGTCATGCTGTTTATCATTTGACGGCATAATATTGACCTAGATTTCTCTTACTAAGTCAGTCATAAACAAATAAAAATACAGATCAGTTCAATGAAAATAAATGATTATTTATTTAAATGTTTGTAATAGATTACTTTAGGGTTGTGTTATTTTTTGTTGAATTATCTATTTTAAACCATGTTGAGAAAAGCACTGTCAGTGTTGTCAGTCTGACCAACATTATGTATATCTGTTATAGTCACTGCTGCTGCCAGACTGCTGCAGCCATCTTGACTCAACTGGAAGCAGTCTCCATGGCAACTCCACCTTGCAGAATAAAACCAAGAGACAATTGTTTGCCCCTCACCCCCAAGCCCCACCCCCCAACAAACTCCTTATAGCCTGCAACACAACAGCCACCTAACACTGACGGCCTTCAGCATTTTATTATACAGTGACATCATTTTGTATTCAAAATTCTCAACCTGCATGAACACATACTCTCATTTCAAATAATCCCCCAAAGTGAAAGCTGTTGAATTCACTAGCAAAAAGCCAGAGTCTTTCTTTGTTCTCAAAAGCCTCTTCTAAGTGAAAACACACAGCATATCCCATTACATATTCCATACTCTACCACCACCTGGCCTCTAGAGTGCTGTATTACTAAAACTAGCAGGACTCCTATTATTAAATGAACACACCTATCCCCTTCCATTCTCTAAAAAACAAACAAAAACAAAACAAAAAACCTCGTCAGCTTTCGAGCAACATACTCTTTATAATAATTAGCATTTTACATGTTTAGCGATTTTTACAAAAGTCTCTGGAAGGAAGGTTTAGGGAAATGTAATATAATTAAATCACTATATTGCCGTCAGTTTTGTGCTTTTTCGTTTTACTCTGATCGTTTTTGTGTTTACATCCCCAAAATTCAAAGGGTAAAGAAATAAACGTTGTGCTTTTAAAGGAAATGGGTGGTACCCAAGGAAGCCAAACCCCTTTGCAGTAGTCAGATTTATCCCTCAGTCAGTTCTCCAGATTTTCCACGTCTTTTGCATATCCCCTGCCTCCTCCATATGCTATTGGGTTCTTTAACTCCTCCCATTAGCCCTCTGACCAATCCTGCGCATAAACCACTCCCCTAATCTCCTCCTTTCCCTTGTCCTCTTCCTTACTGTCCCCTTCTTCTCCCAGACAGACCCTGCCCTTTCCTTTCTGTCGCCCTGTCTGTGGATTCTGTATTGGAGAGGTTTGGGACACTGACAATGGGAAGCTTTCTTTACGGCCTGCAATGCTGACACTCCTGTTGGGAATTTACGTGAGTACAATGTAACCATTCACTTCTTTTTTATGGTGTCGAATTTCTGCTTTCTCATCCTGCTTGTTCCGTTATCCGGAGTCCTCAGAGATACAATGACTGGGCTATAAGCAGATGAATAATTGATTACTTCATCCCAGCAGCATCTGTGCACGGATAAATCATATCAGAGGGGGCTGTACTTTAAATAAAACAAACAAAAAAACATGATGTCCCCCTCTTTTGTGCTTTTTTTAAATTGCAACAATCAACCAACTTAAAGTCAACGCAATTAATTCCAGCACCGTTTAAGACAAACTGTTGCACAGAAATTCTCCATTGCTCTGATTTTTTTTAAAGCATTTTTTTTTTCATTGCTTCCTCTTTCAGCCCACACACTTCTCCATTTTAGCTCCTAGCTGGCTGCCGGCTCAGTAGCAGGTGGGCATCTCTGCTGCAGTCTGAGGGCTGGGCTCTTTTAACCAAGCATACATGCTCGTTTGTTAGAGGATTAGTGATCTTCCGTTGGTTTTTCTCATCTGAATATGTATGGAGTGTGCTGCTGAGAAGTTTTGTGAGCCACATGTGAATCGACATGTTGTTTTCTTGTGCCACTCTGTGGCTCCTTGTGTTGCACTGTACTGCAGCAACAGCAGCAGGCAATGCATCATTTTTGAAGACATTTTTTTTTTTAGTCTTCAGGCCTAGACTGTGAGCAGATGGTCCAGTGGTTTTGGTATTGATTGTCTTTGTTCTGAAAGGCTCGTTTTATATTTCTCATTTTAGGCTAAAAGTATCTCAAAAGTTTAATTTTTAAAATGAGTGCAGGTGATAGAGATGTTTGCCTGGTTTTGCTCTGTTGGCTGCTTGCACTGGGTCACAGGGAGGGTGCAGACGGTGCGGGATGCTGCGCCAGAGGGCAGATTGTTAGCAGAGCTTAGAGAGTCAAATTATATCTGTGCTCTTAAGGTATACAGGACAGGGAACATGTGCAAGAGAACCAGGGGACCAACAAGGGCGTTGTGTGGGTTATACAGTACTACTCTGCAAATATTGAGCAACAGAGATTAAACTGTAGCTTAGAAGTGACCAGAAACAGCAACAGCTTTTGAATACTAATTCGATCAAACGCAGACATGTAGCATATATGCTATAGGCTATAGCCCTTACCTGCTAACAAAATCAGCCCCCAGTGCACCAACACAAGTGAGAGGATAGGGAACTTGATAAATATATTATAAAAAGATAGATTGCAGGATAATTAGATTTTTTTTTTGATGTTTCATATTCAATGATTTATTGACCTGCTTTCCATATTATTATATCAGTATTTAAATGAGACCCATGGCAGTGAGTCAGTTCTCCTGGGTTTATTTTTCCTAATTTGTGTAACAACATCAAATGGAAACGATCTAATCTAATATAATGCAATATCAGTTTATCTGGCTCCACTGTTAATTGCTAATCAGTGTATGATTAACCTGATTTAATATAATACACAAGTTGGATCGTTCGCCCTTTCTAATCTTTCCTAGTTGTCATCATGAGGTTTGTTGAAACCCCAATTCAGAATAAATAGATTACTGTAGGTAATAACTATAATAATTATAATTATGGTTTATAGCTCTAGAAAGCAATTAGAAAGCACTTATTTTGGAGTTTAGGACAAAATATTTGAAGGTTTAATCTCCATGAAAATGATTGTGCATATTTTGTGTTATTAATTCATTTATTGGATCAGATTATTGCTCACTGATCAACAGAAGAATGACTGTAGATGAGCCAGAGTTTTGACTTGAGTCTAATTGTCAGCTGGTGTCCCTGGTCAGTTCCTGAAACGGCAATCTAAAATTAGAATATAATGACTTATCACAGCCGGTGCATGCTGATAGTACACAGGCTACAGATGACCATCAACCAGTACAAGGCACATCCACCAAACTACCAATACAACAACCACAATGAGGTAGACTACATACAAAACAAAAGAAGGTAAAATGCTTGTGATTGGATCCTCTAATTCTGTGCTTACGTTTGAGTCGGTCCTCCTTTGAAGAGCACTTTTATTATTTTTATTTTTGTTTAGTGGTTTATGAGGCATCGTCAGCCTTTCATAAGACATCATCAAGAGGGATGCAGTCACATCAAGATTACTCGCTATAGATAATAAATATTAGATGAGACTTTCTGAAGCAGCAGAGTGGTTTATTTCAACTAAAAAAATAATCAATATTTTCTGGAAAATACCTTTACCAGTAGACATCTGTAAACCTTCAGCTACTGAACTAAAGTGCTGTTGTTTCTTTTATTGAACAACAGTGCAAAGTTCAGAGATGAACGAAATTTATAGATTACAGACTGAGGCATTCACGCTGTAAAACATGTGACAGCACAAAATGGTTAAGTCAATAAAAGTAAATATAGCACAATAAAGTCACAGTTTTTTTTTCTTTACCTATTATAATAACATAGCAGCTGAGCACTGGTACTGTTCATTTTATCAAACCAACATTTGTGCCGCTCGGCAAACTGCCAAGCCGAAACCACATTCAGTTTCTTAAATATCCTGAACACGAACTACATTTTCTTAACAAAGAGTAACCCCACTAATGCTTCACAGTGTCTGTGTATCTGCAAAGTACAGCGTGTATGAGACCGTATTTGAACTACTGAGTCATAGTATGAGACATCTCAGTCCTCTTACTGCAGGTGAATAAGCATTGCAGGCACCGCTTGTGCGCCGATCTACCTTTTGTTAAATCTGCAGTGCGTGTTGTGCCTGCAGACAGGCTGCCCTGCGTGCCGCATTGTCTTCTGACAATGTTTAGGAGTGTGGGCTCACAAGGCGAGACAAAAATCTGCTGTTGTCAGATCTTATCAATCTAAACACAAAACAAAATGATGAAAAACTGCCACAGTGTTAGTTTTTAGTAGTTCAGTGTCTAATTGCAATCAGTAAGTGTCTATGCTAGGCCATTATTAGGCATGCAAATGTGTCCCCGCTCTTATGCTGAGTGTATCATTCTCAATAGCCTTACATATAATATACAGACACTGTTTTTCTTTTATGTAAAGCCCAGCGTTCCATGCTGTGACTGTTCTGTCAGAGATTGATGCATCGAGACAGATTTCTTCATCTGATGGAGTGTAAGGGGGGTGGTGGTGGTGGTGGGTGTATTAGTCTTAAGAAGTTTGTGTGAATAATGATTGATGAGTCATCACGGAGCCGGCATCTTTTCTGTCCCTAAAAACATATAAAACAGACCCTGTGCTTAGATCCAGCTGCCTGAATGTCTCATTCTTAGGTCCACATTAACTTTGGCATTGTAAAGAGTGTAACTGCTCCACATTGTTATTCCTAGTGCAGATATAACTGTGAATAGTTATTCTTGACCTGTGTTCACCTGAAAGTGCTACAAATTGAGACAATGATCACAAATGTCTTCTGAACAAAGTTACAAACAATGAGACATTCGCTGTGATGTAGACAATAGTTCAGATGCTTTGTGATTATGTAATTTATGCTGTGTCTCTGGAGCATATGCTTTTCTCACTTCTACTCTTACTTGTCTTTTCTCTCTTTATATCTGAGTCAAGCGTACAGATATTCCTTTGTAACAGTCTACCTTGTTCCTCATAACCCAGAAAAATCTTTCAACAGCGTGTTGGGTTTATTCAAAATTACATTTCGGGTAATTCTGCTCAGCCTGTGAACAATTACTGTGTGTTGGCACATGAGGAAGGACACAACAGATGTAGCAGAAAACATAAACTACAGTCTATATTTAAACACAATCTGGAGAGCACATCACTGAGGGACAACACTTCTCTCTTCAGGTCAGTGAGGCTTTCACCAGTGTATGCTGGTCTAGTACATAAACAACTGCTGAAGACTCCTCTCTGCTGTGTCTCTTAAAAGTGATATCACAAGATGGTAACACGGATACAAAGTCCGTTTTCCAAGAGATGCTGTATGCAATTGTAGTTCAATAATACTGAGCTGGCTAAGATAGTAATGCTTAAAATAGATTTGAAATATTGGATACCATTGGAGAAAAAGATACTTGTCTGTTACTCAAATAAGGAAAGAGGAAGGGAAGAGGCAAATACTTTATATGGCCACTGAAGCACAAACATCCTGGAATCCTGAATAGTCACTGTTAAGGAATGGTATTAACAATCTGTAAATTACAGCCTTCTTAAAGGGCCAGTTTCTGATTTCTCATTATGTCGACTGAAGTAAAAATTTGACTTGAACATCAGTCTTTCATTTTATTTATCATGAAAGTATCATTAATGGGATCTATGCTCTTATTTGCTCTTATATTCTCTGTCCTACATATACTGTTAAAATGGTGCATGGTCATATTAAATATGGCCAAAACTTCAAATATTATTTATGTATAAGAAATAGAAATCGCCCAAAAGCTCCAGGCTGCTCTAAATGCTCAGAAGTTCAGAAAGGTTTTCTTCTACTTGGCTCATTATGATGTTAGTGGTGCCAGATATTTCTATGCGGTCATCTCAGACACGCAGCTGAGACTGAGTACAATAGCCCCACCCATCCGCTGTCTAAACCTTCTGTTTGGGACGGGCAGCCAATCAGAATAATCGATTGATCGGTTGGAGAGGTGAGGGGCTGTACCAAGGTACAGTATGGTTAGCATACCCAGTCCAAGCATATGGTCATGTGACAGTTCCGTTTTATTGGGCCAAATTCATTAGCTTATCATCTCCTGTATAAAAGAGTTTTTTTGTTTAACTGTGTCTCTCTTAGTCTGCATAGTCCAGAGATATTTGAATGAAACTTCTCCACCAAATACTTTTTCTAAGTTAACAACAGTTAAATGAATAAATTTCAGCCTGTTTGTAATGAATGACCGACTTTATGGTCCGTTCATTTCTTTAATCAAAAGTCTTATTCAGTGTTGCACGAAGGCTGGAGCACATCCAGCTGTAACCAGGTGAGAGGCAGGGGTACACCCTGAGTACGTCACCAGTCTACCACAAGGCAATAGCTCACTATTCATTTGGAATCATGATTTAACTTAATGGAGTACCTTGAGGAAATGCTTGTAAGCACACGTGGAACATGCAGACTCAACAGAGAAAGGCCTCGGGCATGTTTGAAACAAGAACTTTCTGCTGTTGGGAGGTAACGGTGCTAATCACTTCACCACAGGGCCGCTCTGTACTTGAAAATCACATGTTGACATGCTGACACTGATAGTTTTATCCTGGAAGCAAGCTGATTTATAACCATTAACTGAAATTAGACAAGTCAAGTTTAATAACTTTAGGGGCTTATTTTGAGTTATTATTTTTAAAGACTTTAACTCGCTCTCTGTCTCATTGACTATAACCAAGAGATGACATTTTGCATTAAATGTAATAATAGTTGGTCACATAACTGTGGGTCAAAGAATTAGTCATGTATTCAGAATAACATTATATTTTCCTCTATAACTGGAATTTTCCGTCTCAAAAAAAAGTTGAAATTGCTCTTTCCTATTTATTCCAATTTATCGAGGAGCAAAAAGCCCTGGATTAGGAAGCATGTGTAATTATTTGTTGTTGTTGTTGTTGTTGTTTCCATTATAGAGGACAGCATAACCATAGTGATTTATTTTTTTTATTTTTTTAAAAGCATCTACAGATATAAAAAGTAGCACTTCAATCGGTGGAGCAGTGAGAGGAGAGAAACCCTTACCTGCGCAACCGATTGAAATCTAAGCAGGTTAAGCTGAGGGCAATGTTTTCTCTGAAGGCGAGCTCCTGTTGCTAAAATCCAATTAAATCATTCATATTACATGTGTCTGTTTTCAAGAGAAAGGTTTTGAGCATACACACTTGCTTCAAGCATGGAATACAGCTGTATCATCTTCGGACAGCTAGTGACTAGCCTTCATTCTTTTATGTGGACATGAAGCATTTTCTTCAAAGCGAATTTGAAGTGACTGGGCATGATGGTGTCATCTGAATCTGTGAGACAGTAATCCAGATGGCGGACAGGACCTGACCCTGCAGGAGGAGATTAAGGCACTTAACAGTAATGCAGGGTGAGAGTGGCAAGTGACGTTTTGCAGTGAAACGGCTGACTTTGCAAACATTCGCGCCGTGATTTTCTGCAGTAAAAAGAGAGGAAAGGGACTATTGACCTCATCTGTATGAAGCGCTGACTGTGCACTTTTCATGACAAAGCCTTGTGATTGCTGTTTAATCACATGCTTCCTCAAACATTAGAGTAAACTGCAGATTGAAGTCTTTAGTCTGTGTTTAATTAAATATATTACTATTTATGTTGTACATTAGGTATTCTCTAAATTCACACAGGGAAAGAAGGTTTTTAATGAAAGATCTGTCTGTGGTGAGGCGAGTGGGAGTAACTGAGCCGAGGAGGGCTGCTTGAAGAACAGACAGACAGGCAGGGAGAAGGGAAGGTGGGGGAGACTGTTGCAATCCTAAAGACAGTGGCCAGTCTGTCGAGAAGGGAGGAGCCTAGAGGTCTTGGCTCATCATACTTCCTCCTGATGTCACCGTTCTGCTGCTGCAATTCAGAGTCTATGTAAAGGGAGGACAGCCCAGGGAGGGGAGGGCTTTTTAGGGGAGACAAGGGAAGGGGAGGCATAGAGTTTTTTGGGAAGGGCTTGTTGTGAATGGGCTTGGCAGACCTCCTTAGTCAGTAGGCCTTCTGATCACTTGGGAAGAAACAACAATAGAGTCTGCGTGCTTGAGAAAATTCCCATCTGTCTGTGGCTGGGCTCAGGCATACTGATGTCATGAGTGCATTTATGTGGCCGAGAGAGAAAGAGAAAAATGACAGGATAATAAAAAAACAGGGAGAATGAGGGAGGGGAAGAGATGTGGGGCGCTGAGCTGTGAGCAGAGCTGAAATGCCATTGTTATTGCTCGCTGCTCTGTGTTGCAAAAAGGGACAGCTGCCGCCGAGGCCTGCTTGCTCATGTGAGGCAGAGAGCCCAGCTCACCGTGAATTTTTCCCCATCTCCCCTCAGACAGAGAGACAGGTGGTTCCTGAACTCAGCCTGCTAAGAGTCAAGGGAAGGAACTAGAAGGAATTTGGGGAGTGGCATTTCAAAGCTTCCTCTTTCCTCTTGTTGCTCTCAAAGAAAAGGGGCCTAGTTATATTTTTAAGGCATCAGCTGAAAGACAGTTTTGTTTGGTGAGACATGTTATAGTGACGCAACAAGGAAACTGATAGTAAGCTCAAATAGAGTGAATCCTTCTTTTGTCCGGTCTGTGTGCATTGTTTTAAACTGCAATGAGCAGGATGTTTTTACGCTCATAAACATGATCAAGAATTTAAAAAAATGTTATACATTGTCAGTTACTCAGAATATGACATCTTGCATCAGTGATGGTGTGCTACATTCATTTACATATTTTGATCTGTAATCAGGTTTAAAATGACGGCTCAAGGTCAACTGTCAGGTTTCCCCGGCTCAAAGGTTCACTTTGATTAATAGCACCATAGCAATTAACCTTCTCATATACGTATCAGATAGCTGTTTTAAGCTTTCTTGGGCATTAATGAAGCTATTGGGTATCCTAACTGTTCATGATCCTACATAACAAGAACATATCTTGCTAGTGTTACAAAGAAAATTGAAAGAAAAAGCAAAAGAAAATAAATTAATTGCCTTGGAGTTCTTTTCCCATGTAATTTGACATCTCAGCAGTCGTCACGGAACTGTCTTTGTCAGGGGATAAATTCAGTTAATTTGTAATGAATTTTTTGAGCTTTAATTCAAGACGTGCAATGCAGTGTCAAGGTTATTAGCGGATGGTGCATTACAGAAAATTATAAGGAGCCTAGAGTGTGAGTTACCTGACTGAAGGTGTTTTGTAGGACAGAAACTATAGAGGAAAAAACTGAAAACAATAGGGCTCTTTACAGTGTTAGCCAAACCAAATGACAAAACACACCAATCCTCCTGCTGGAATTTTATTATCATATGAGTCACTCACTTTTGTAAGCGGTGTTTATTGACCAGTTTGTCTGTGTTTTTGGACTCCATGTAATCCTTTATGTGCTTATGTACACTATGACAGATGTACGGCACAACATTGGCATGCTAAGTTAATCCCTGCTTGACCCAGTGGTATAATTTCATGTAACAGCAACTCTGCCATCTGAACTGCAAGCCAGCAGGCATCTACTCATCTAGGAGTCATATTAAATAACAAAAGTGACACAGTACACCGAAAAATATCACCAAGAGTAAAACATCAGTATTAGTATCATGTTTTGATTGGCTTATACTGTGTATAACCTCTAACACTATTGCTGACAGCATAATTGTCTCCACTAAGAGTTCTACCCTGCAGTTTTAATCACATGTATATGTTTCTTTCCACTGTGTGAACTCAATTGGGGGTTTCACTTATAAAGTTAAACAACCTCTGGTGAGGGAACTCATACTACTTGACATAGTTTGATAAGCGAGACCATAAATTGCTCGCGGATACAGGATTTAGATGAGGTTTTATTGTGTTAGCGGGTCTATGAGTCATTTCTTCCTTTGCTCAAGCAACTACACCCTGTTCACCCTGCCTGACTGTTTCCTCGAGGCTTTCTTGACCTTTCTTCTCTTTCTTTCACCTTGTTTGCACAGGTTAAGTGTTCCCAGTGTCCCCTTTGAATGTCTGTCATTATGGCGAAGCGTGAGACTGGCAGCACCAGCCCTGTGGTGAGGCAGATAGACAAGCAGTTCCTGGTCTGCAGCATCTGTTTGGACCATTATCACAACCCAAAGGTGCTACCCTGCCTGCACACCTTCTGTGAGAAGTAAGCCATGAATCACTTAGCTTTACAAGGTGATCGACACCAGGAGATCAAAGTGACAGTAAAGAGATAAGCAGACATAAAACATTTAGAAGCAAAATAAAAAAGATGAGTCAGCGTTTGGCTATTATAGGATGCAGCGTGCTAGATTTTAGTGTACTTTAATGTCTTTTTTAGCAATTTCTAAATTTGGTATCACAGCTCCTCGCTTAAGCGAGCTATTCTGTCATCATCATGGTTTCTGCATGACGTAAGTCACCAGCTACTCTAAGCTTGGTCACAAGAAAAGCACACAGCCTTTTTTTAGGGCACAGCTTTGGTAATAGCAAATACTGATTTCCACAGCTGTGTTGCTACAGTAGTACTGTTTTTACATCGTTGTGCTTAGTAACCACTCAAATCACATTGTCCAGTCTTCTAATCAGGTCTCACCCTGAAATTGGTGCTTGACTGCAGCTTTATTAACTGATTTCTTTAACATCTTATCTGATTGTAGATGTCTACAGAACTACATCCCTCCCCAGTCTTTGACACTATCCTGCCCAGTGTGCAGACAGACTTCTATCTTGCCAGAGAAGGGTGTGGCAGCCCTGCAGAACAACTTCTTCATCACAAACCTAATGGAGGTGTTACAACGAGACCCAGAGTGCAGCCAGCCTGAGGCGGGCAATGTTCTTGAGTCAGCCAACGCAGCTACAACCTGTCAGCCCCTTTCTTGCCCTAATCACGAGGGCAAGGTAAGCTTTAAAAAATAAAAAAATGCTGATGAAAAATAGGTCAGAGCTGTCATACCTCATCTGCATGTTCATGACCAGGCTGCCGACTGTTATTGGATTAAAAAGAAATGCCTTCTGTATATATACATTTGAACTTCTGAGCAACCTTGACCTCAGAAATGTGACTTTACTTGCCTCAACTGCACCATCTGCAGGTGATGGAGTTTTACTGCGAGTCATGTGAAACAGCCATGTGTCTGGAGTGTACAGAAGGAGAACACAGGGAACATGTGACGGTGCCTCTAAGGGATGTGCTCGAACAGCATAAGTCAGCCCTTAAAGGTCAGCTGGACACTGTTCGCAACAGGTAAGATTTTTCACTGCTTTAACACATAATCTATTATGCGATTGCTTTTGGAAGACATTAGTAAAATTGGATGTGTAAAAGTATAAAGAGCTGTAATCTGCGTTTGTTTTTTGCTCTGGCAGACTACCTCAGTTGACAGCTGCCATTGACCTTGTGAATGAGATCTCCAAGCAACTTACAGAAAGGAAAAATGACTCTGTGACAGAAATCAGTAATACTTTTGATGAGCTGGAGAAGGCCCTACACCAACGCAAGACTGCTCTCATTACTGAGGTGGAAAACATCTGCAGCACCAAGCAGAAGGTCAGCGATCTTATTCATTTTAAATTTGATGCATTTAAAAAAAAAAAAAATCATGATAGCTCTGCTGACTTTCTCCATCTTCTTAGGTGCTTCAAACTCAGCTTACCTCTTTGCTTCAGGGCAGAGAGAACATTCAGAGTAGCTGTAACTTCACAGAGCATGCACTGAGCCATGGGAGCGCCACTGAAGTCCTTCTGGTCCAAAAACAAATGGGTGAGAGGGTGAGTGCTCTGGCAAGACACAGCTTTCCCGAGCATCCTCATGAAAACGGACATCTGGAATGCCAGGTGGAGACGGATGGATTGAGGCGCTCCATTCAGAATCTAGGAGTCCTGATCACAACGGGGGCTGTAGGCCATACCAGCGTTGCCACCGGTGAAGGTCTGCGACACGCACTAGTTGGCCAACACACCACTATCACAGTCACCACTAAAGACAAAGATGGAGAATTGGTGAAGACTGGTAACGCGGTTCTTAGGGCAGAGATTATCTCTGCGGATGGGGTGTGTACTGAAGCTGAGGTGGTGGACAACAAAAACGGCACCTACGAGGTTGGATACACCCTCCGCTCTGAGGGAGAATTCACCTTTTCTTTGCTGCTATATGAACAGCCTGTGAGGGGGAGTCCTTTCCGTTTGCGTGCTGTCAAACCGTCAGATGTCCTGCAGTCGCCAGACGATGTGAAGAGACGAGTGAAGTCCCCAAGCGGAGGAGGAGGTCATGTTCGCCAGAAGGCCGTGCGCAGGCCTTCCAGCATGTATAGCACCACCAAGAAAAAGGAAAATCCAATAGAGGACGAGCTGATATATAGAGTTGGTGAGTGAAAAAGCGTTATTTTGGATATTAATCGTACTGTTGACTGTTCTTACAATCTTCCATCCATGCATATTTTTATGCTTTTAGTGCTTTTAATTTACTTTTAATGGCACAAAATGGTGACTTATCCTTAAAAGTTTTAATATTTTCTTAGTGTTAAAAACATGGTGATGTTTTGTTGATTTGACAGGAACAAGAGGGAGAGATAAAGGAGAATTCACCAATCTTCAAGGCATCTCGGCCTCCAGTAATGGTCGGATTGTGGTAGCAGATAGCAACAACCAGTGCATACAGGTCAGTGGCTAACCTATTTAGCTTCAAAGAATTCATTTTTTGAAGTGTTTAATAATTAATTTTCTTTTTTTATAGGTTTTCTCTAACGACGGCCAGTTTAAGATGAGGTTTGGGGTAAGAGGTCGTTCACCAGGCCAGCTGCAGCGCCCCACAGGAGTCACAGTAGACATGAACGGGGACATAATTGTAGCTGACTATGACAACAGATGGATTAGCATCTTCTCCTCGGATGGCAAGTTCAAGGTTGGCATTCCAGTCAGTAAAAGAAATGTTTTTTGTTTTTAAACCGCACGATTATAAAGTGAAACTAGATTTTAAAACAAAACTTTGTTTGTAACAGAATAAGATTGGTGCTGGAAGATTAATGGGCCCCAAAGGTGTGGCTGTGGACAAGAATGGACACATTATCACGGTTGATAATAAGGCCTGCTGTGTCTTCATCTTCCAATCAAATGGGAAGTTGGTGACAAAGTTTGGCGCCAGAGGAACATCAGACAGACACTTTGCAGGTACTGAGTGATGTTAAATCAATAAATGGGATATTTTTATATATATATATGATCATTTTATTAACAATGTGTCTTACGGAAAATGACAGAGATGAAGTTTCATGTATCAGGGCATGTGGTTGGGCCAGATTTACAAAATTGATTTCTGTTTCTTCACAGGAAAGTTGATTTGAACAGTGCTAGTGATCAGCATGTCTCTATGCACCCTTCATTTGTTTTAACTAATGAGTGCATGTATAGCTACTTGCTTAATTAGAGACATTAACACACAGTTAATGTTTTGGTTGTTGCACTGATTGTCCTAATTATAAATGATAAATTATACACCCTGTCATCATAGCACAGCTGGAGTCCGCAGTTCATGATGTACACTACTGCATGCCAAGTTTTGACGATCGTCCTTCCCTGTTGTTCAGATGTGGGGGGGGACTAATTTGCATGCTTTGCTGGAATCCCTCATTGATGCCGCTCCAGTTGTACAGCAATATTTAGGTTGAACTCACCCGTTCGTTCACTTTCATTTCTCACTTATAACTTTTCTTTTCTTTTAGAGAAAAGTGGTGCAAACATTGCACTGGATACAAAGATTAGTAAATCTGGCCCTGTTTTCAGTAAGTAATATATTCACTGTGACTGTGAGCTAAAACAATGAATCTTTGTTCTCTTTTTCTACATGTTGGTGCTTCAGCCCTGTCATGTCTCAGCTCTGAGAGTTTCTCTGTGATCACTTGGTGTCTTGTTTTTGATGTCCAGAAATAGTATGCCGCTTCATCTCATACACTGTAAACGGACGGATGACTCATCTTTGCTGTTCCCTCCCTGTCTCCTCTGCTTTCAGGTCCTCACTTTGTGGCTGTAAATAACAAAAATGAGATTGTGGTAACAGACTTCCACAACCATTCAGTGAAGGTATGGCTTGTTGCAAGTATGTGCGAACATTATGTTTGAAAACCTGGGACTTCTTCCAGAAAGTGTGTTCAATAAACCTGAGTTGATTAGCTCTGAGATCAGCAAGTCTGAGTTTTCGGTTCCAGAGCAGCTGAATTAAGGGTGTACATGAGTAGAAAAAGAAAACCATCATCGGTAGTGCTCCAGTATCAGGACTCACCATGGCAACGGGTAAATAAAGAGCAAAGCCTCCATTTGAATCCAGTAAACTGAAAAATATGAACATGCGTCAGTGCTGACCATGGTATTTATCTCAAATGGAAGGGCAGGAAAGAGTAACTTTAATCAGGTTGGTCTGCTCTGTCATCATCATAGGCAGACTGTGGTCATCATTATCCCAACTGGAATTTTCACTAGATAAATCTGTAATCCTGATTTTCAATTTGATTTTCAAATCTAATTATTCAGCCATAACCCAAGAAGGGTAAAATATAAGTGAAAGAAACAAAAGATAACAGACAGATTACTTATGGACCGGTGATATTAATTACCCAGATAGCAACAGACTACAGGGCAGATCCGCCTTCAGGGCATTTCGATTAATTAAATAAAAGCTGTTTTTCCTACAGGTGATGACCATTCATTGTCTGAATGATTATTTAGTAAAAACTGAATCTTCTAATGGAGTGTAAAAAGCTTAATTTTTTCATACAGAGAGTTTCATCATTTCTGAGATTACTGAATAAAAAAGTTTAATGAAATTTACAGAAAAAAAAACTCTGCTTTAATGTTCCCAGTTTAACCATTTATAATCTGATCTAATTTCAGCCTGCACTGATAGATGATGGCTTTTTCACAGTCATAGCAACGGTGTTTAGATGTTGCTGTTAATAGTAAAAGTTTAGTAATAGTTTCTAATATAATTGAAATGAATGTAAAGTTGTTGTTGGGTTTTTTTGTAATTGCAAACAAGTTTAAATTTAAATGGCTTTTAAAAACATTATATTAGGATGAGGTGTTTTAAATAAAGAATGCAGATTATAATCAGAAGAAATTAAGCTGTTGAACTGATTCAGATGGATGAGCTGGGAAATGACTGGTGCCAAACTGAGTTTGGGTCTGATCCTTATCCATTTTGGATCCGTCCCGCCGTGCAAGTGGACTCCAACATGGACACAGTTTGCTGATCTGTTACAGAGCATATGAATTTCAGACACTGTGCCTTTGACAGCATTTAATGACTGAAACGCAATCTGTGAACACATTGCTGAACATGAAACGCTCAGGACACAGGCTGTCTGTAGCTGCATTTAAAAACTCATGACTCAAAGGCCTAAAGAAAATCATTTCAGCCTCATCTTCACTCCTTCACTCAAATGTTCACATCCTCTAGAAGATCCAACTGTGACAGACATTTTTCACAGTGTGACCAATTACAGTGTGGGGAAAATGGCTGACAGTCTGACAGCTGCATTACTGTCTAGAGTGTGAGAGACAGAAAGATGGAGACTATAGATTTTAGTGTGAGCTGATTAAAAGTCTGAGTTGTAATCGCTGTCTCCATCCTTAACGGTTGACAAGGGAATGAATGAAAAAGTCTTTTTAACCACTGGTTGTTGTTAAGTTCAGAGTTCAAGTCAACTCTCTTTCTGGAGCCTAAAACCCAGATTTTCTCTTAATTCAGGTTTAACAAAGTCAGCGATGTTAGCTAAACTCTCTTCCTACAATAGGACTGAAGTCACTTTAAGATACCAAAACTGAAGCAACCCTCTCCGATAGCCTCTTTATTTTGCAGGTTTTTTAAATCTTAAAATAGTGCTTAGCATTCTGATAAAGGCTGCATACCTGTTCCCCCCCATTGTTTTCAGCCATGCACTTGGACCGATTTTAAAATCAATCAGTTTCAACAGAACAAGAAAAGGCAGGCAGACTCAAACCAAACCAAACACTGCTGTACTTCTCATGCTGTGAGGATGTGACTGGCATTTTTCTTTACTTGTCAGCATCATTCACCCATTTTCTTTTATGCTTAATCTTACCTGACAGGTGTACAATGCAGATGGGGAGTTCTTGTTTAAATTTGGCTCACACGGAGAGGGGAACGGCCAGTTTAATGCTCCAACGGGTGTGGCTGTGGATGCCAATGGAAATATCATTGTTGCTGATTGGGGAAACAGTCGGATCCAGGTTAGTTTGCGGAAATGAATAACTGGAACTGCGTTACACTTGCAGTAGTCACTCATCTAATCTGTCCTTCAATTCTCCATACCCATCCAGGTGTTTGACAGCTCAGGGTCTTTCCTCTCCTATATCAACACATCAGCAGACCCGCTTTATGGCCCCCAGGGCTTGGCTCTCACATCTGATGGCCACGTGGCGGTGGCAGACTCTGGGAACCACTGCTTCAAGGTCTACCGTTACCTACAGTAGATAGCCATCTTCAACACCGCAAGCACTGACGACACAACCAATGTATTCCACAAGGTGCAATGATTTTTCCAGTACAGCCTTTTGTGTGTCGCCTCACCTTACCTTTATGATGTGAATTGACCATAGACAGCATAAAAGGTGGACGTCGCTGACATCATCCATCTCATTTCAAAATACCAGATGTGATGAGGAGGGGTGGGTTTAAATCTGAAACTGCTTGCTTATTGGCTAATGACTTACAAGTGGTTAGCCAATGATTGGGATAATCATAGCACATTAATCAACAGATAATGATCCTTTTTAAAACATTGTATGACCAAGATTTACAAAGTAGACTTAATTTTTTATTCAGTGTGCCCCAAAATGAGTGACTAAGTCACGAGGGAAGGGTTTACAGAGGTCAAGACAGAAAGCCATTTTCCCATAAACATCTATAGGGTCAAAGTCTTTTTGGAATTACATCTATTGCATTCTGATGGCCTTTAAGCTGCTGCTTGCACTGGCTTCCTTTTTGCTTACCTGGAAACTACGTCCATGTTTTATCCTGTCTGTGGAACTGACGGTTAACTTTAAAATTGAGTGACGTAGCGTAACTCGGAACAAGCGATGACTTGAAGCTATGGACTGGTTTTTGAAAATCTGCAAATACTGACGTGGATGGTATTCTTAAACAACACTTTCTGTGAGAGCTGACAAGGTAGGAGATAGTTGGAACTATTTAATCAGCCATAACTCGTCCAGATGCATGAAACTTTACTTTATCTTGATACCTAGACAACAACACAGTGCACCCATTAGTTGCTTTCTCATGAACTAGTTAATGCTTACAGTGAAATAAACAGCGCTATGCTTCTCCAGCAATGAAATGTAAAACTTCTCATTTACTGACATCTCACATAAGTGTCACCACCATCTGTGCATTGATTTGCTGTATGTACTGTATATACATGAATGTATATTGTGTATATTAGATCACTCCCTATGTATGTGCTATGATTTTTCTTTTTTTTTTTTCTTTTTTTTGGAAACACTCAGCCTTGTGGCAGTCCAGATCACAGGAGTCAAGGATTCCCGGATTTTAAACATGTGTATGGCAGCTGTTAAAGAGTGTGCTTTCAAACATACCCAGCACATGCTTAAATGAAGAATCGTCATATTTATTGCTATTGCAAGCAGCACAATGATCGTTTTTGTTATTATCTGTTATCTTGAAGGGGGAAAACAATGTAAAATGCTAATTTATTTTATTTTATACTAGCTCAGCATTTGCAAATTATTTTTCTAAATATTTTTTCTTTCTTTCAAGCTTCACACTTTCTCCCTTTCCCCAAATTAACCCCTTAAAGCAGAATTCAGTATCCACCCGCATCTGGGAAATGTAGATCAGTGTTTGTGCACTTGGGCAGCTCTTTTCCAAAGCTACAACCCTATCTGGTTTTTATTTACAATAACAACAAAGTATATCAGTATTTAGGTTTCTGTGTTTAGGATTTTGGGTTCATAGAAGCACTGGCTTGCCTTTAACAATTCAATAGCTTTTATTCAAGTGCTACGACCTGGATAGAAATAATACAGATATCTCAGGAAATCCATCCAAATTTCACAATATCAGTGGAAGAATATTAAATAGTTGTTTTTTTTTTTTTGTTTTTTTTTTAATTCATAAACTCATAGACATAATAGTGGAACAGGCACATTGGGAGCTTTGCGAGAAAACTGTTAATTTGTGCAAATTTAATCTGAATCCAAGGTCATAGCTATTGGGACGGAAGATGAATTCTGTTTTATTGTGTTTGTTGCTTTGTGGTTTTCATATTAGAAACTGTTACAGATGTATTACCAGAAATGACCGTTTATGAGAGGACATTGACTAGCAAGCACATTCACGCTTAAGAGTACACTATTTGTGATACTGTTCTAAGCTTTCTGTCAAATCTGAGTCTCTGCCTGGCTTCCATCATGCCATGACTCTAAATGAAGGACTCATTTGTTCATTCTATGTAATGTCAAACAAAAACACGGTGCCACGACAGAAGAAAGACCGGGTGCAAGTCTGACTTAATTAATCACAGTACTATGCTCAACACCCAGACACTTCCATAACCTTTCAGTGTGGAGCTTTTCTGAGCTGCAGGATATGACTCAAATTCTACCAGTTAAGTCAGCTAGGAAGCTGTGGTTTTCATGCACCTCGACTCGTTGCCAAACAGGAGCGAAGACATGCTCATCTTTTTGAGATGTGTCTAAAGCATTTTATCCGACCCAGTCTTGTTTTCTCTATGAATATGCACTGGTAATAAAAGCACATGATTTACTGAGCTGCCGTGTATGTGTGTGACTAACATTTGTTTGTTTGCTCTGCAGGGGAAATTTTTTTTCTCCCCAAATAAAACCAAATCGTTTAACAGTAGTGAAAATGAAATTGTAATTTACACAGGCACTGGGGACACACATTCTGGGCTACAGTGGGTACAAATTTCAATTTCACTGGCTTGTTATGACGCTGCTTTTCCCAATATTTCTATATTTATACAGATTTCATGAAATCATTAAGTTCAATGCTATTTTCTTGAAAAATTATTTATTTGCAGACCATGTTGTCTTCCTGGTCTATGTTACAAATACTTACAGCACATACAGTATGCATCTTTTAACAATAACTGTTCCCAAAACATCCAAATGTTATATTTATATGTAATACATATGTGTATATACATAGATACATCATTGTGCATAAAAAATGCACTCAGCGTATTAGAGTATAGTAAAAGAAGCACAGTACATTGATACAGTGTCAAACCTAGATTAGCAAGCAAAATGTGCACCGAAAAACAAAAAAATCATAGATAAACATGGATAAACATTTCATCAAGGTATTTTATCACAGGTTGCATAGAATTGTTTTCCATTTCAAAATAATAATAAAAAAGCAAACAAACTTGACATTTATAAAGTGATTATGAAGTTGATGTTTATTATAGGATACACAGCAGTATGAGGTAATCAGATTTTATGGCAACATGGATAAAGTTTTTAGCATTTTTTCTTTCAATGCAAACTGTTAATATCTACTGCAATATCACAATAATAAGCATGTCATACCGTTTGAGAAAAAAAGATTTGATGAATCAAAATCAAAGGTGGAAAAGGATTGATTTGTGTCAACAGAACAATACTTGGAAAATAAATATATTTAAAACCAAAATATCAAAAAATCAAAGAGAGAATGATTGCAGATTAAACATTTCATTCCCTTTAAGTGAAATAAAGCATAAAAAAAGCACAGTCAACATGTAGCCCTGTTGAGAAAGGGATTTAGCAAGCTCTACAAAGCTACAGTAGGCAACACTTACAGTAGAATTTAAGCGTACCAGTTATGAATGTAGTTCCTGTTAAAAATAATGGATGTGAAACCATTACTACACTACACTGTACACTGCAGACCAGCTATCCCGAAAGCTGCTGTAACACCACAGGATCCTTTAAGAGAACTGTTTAAGTTCCCCTATCTGATTCAGTGTCATATGTTAACTAAGAGAAGAACAATAACCATTAGATAAATACAGTTTCTCATGGGATATACTGTAAAATACAAACATGTGGAAGTACAGTAGATCAGACACATTTGCCACAAGCCAGTTTAAATCAGCAGTGAGACTTTTTTAAAATCCTAAAGTACAAAAATTAATTGCATGCAAGAACATAAGCACAAGAAAATTATATTCACTTGGATGATTTTCAATTGAGCGTTTTACTGAACACACAGGACACACATTTTACATCATAAAACCGTAAAGTCCTGTGACTTCTTAGGCACACACAGAATCGAATCATTCTCTGTAAGAACAGACAGGTTTTTCCAGTGAAAGCGTACTGTGGACAGTGTCAGCAAATGCAAAATATCCGGCCTCTCTAGACCTACTCAGCAAAACACCAAACACCATTCAAGGTAAGAGGCATCTTCTGTAGCACCTTTGGAAACCTAATAACACCTTTTTGGATCAAGTGGCATCAAAGGCCAATTAATAAGTGACAACTTGGCAAGTGCCTTAAAACAGCTACTAACACTGTCCGTTTCCTAGTGTCCAGACCACTCTCCAGCATGAGGAGTGATGCAATATTTCAAGTAGATTTCTGAATAGAATCAAAGCTCTTGTAGTTTGTGTTGTTTCACACGCAATCTTCAGTTTTTTTATGTAAATGTGAGGCACTTGCAACATAAAATAACTTTCTCGATCTTCAGTCTGTCAGTTAGACCTCTGAGCTGTCACTGATGTTTTGTGTCATCATGGGCTCTGCGCTGCTGGAGTTCCTGGGCACTTCTTTCTTCTCTTGTTTGGACCGAACTAGTAACACCACCACAATGATGACGAGAACGGTAAGTAGCAGCCCCACAAAGATACCAATCATCAAAACCAGGCTGTCGTCACCGTCCCTCTCTTTGAGCTCTCGAGGGATCTGTCCTTTGGTAAAGATCTCCCTGTCCGGGCTCGTCCTCTGTTGGCCACTGCGGTCCAGGGCGATGTGCAGGATGTTGGTGCCACGATTGTTACTCACACCAATGTCCTCTACTATATCTAGGACATCATTAGCTGATCTTCTGAGGCGATGTTGACTCTTTGGTAGCAAATCAGTGTGCTGACTCATCACGTGGTACTCCAGGCTTCTCTTCCCTATGCCACGGTTAGCATTGTCCTTGGACCGGACAGTGTAGATGGTGTGTATGTACCACTCTCTTCCTGCAGCCACCTGAAACGAGCAACAGCTATTATTTTAATGTCCATCCATGTGTCTCAAATTACCCAGGTAAAGAAAAGGACAGAATTGATAAAGGGGTTTTTGCCACCTCCTCCCTATATTTTAGTGGAAGGCTAAAAGTATATCTATTCTCAGAGATCCTTAACTGCCAGCTTTATTAAACTATAACCATTAGAGTCAGATCTAACAGTTCCGTGCAGAGAGTAGTATGTATGTGCTATGAAATCTTTATTTTTTGACATTTTCTTGTAAGGAACAACTTCAGTTTTATTTTGTGATTAAAACAGAGCTAAACCTCACAGTCCAGTTCAGTCCAGTCACTGCATAAACTGAATAGAAAAGCACAAAACTTGTTTAACCATTGGAAAATGCCCTGCCAGTCTGCAGACTTAATGATACTGACTTTTCCTTGTTAACAAGCCAAGAAACATAGATTCCCTGACCAAAAGCAGCAATTTGGACATGGTGAAAAGTGGAGAGTGTGAGTCATACCAAAAATACATAACTCTGGTATCATAACCTCTATGAAAGCCAACCTAAGGAGCTTTTCATGAGGGCACAGACTGTGTCTGGTCATTAAGTCTTTTTCTCTATCAGCTTGTTAGGGATAAAATGTCAGCGCAATAAAAACCCATTAGTCTAGAGCTATTAGTCTGTGATCTCTACAGAGTGGGATACCATGCTCACACCATAAAGGCAGGTTAAGTTAGCTCTAAATAGTTTCAGTGTAATGTTTTCTCTGGAATGACTCATAGGTTTGTGATTTTAGATCGTGTGAAGTATTTAGTGTGTGTTTTCAATTTGTTTTTACTGACCTGGAAAAGAGCTGTAGAATCCATTCTGAAACCATCTGAACCAGGTTGTCTCACCAGTGCTAAAGCACCGGGGTCATCCACTGCCAGGAAGGCATTAAAAGGTACATCACCAAATACCCGAGCCTGTGTCTCCGGCTGGGCCTTGTCCTGAAGTCAAAGAATTACACAGGAAACGATGAAGTTTGAATAGGCCCAGAGTACACGTGATACTATAAGAAATATTCTTTTATTACTTACAATGATCTTGAATCTGTAAAGCAGTGATGGAGCATCAGCCAGACAGCCGAACTCAAAATTGCTCGGATTATATTTAGGGACGTATCCATCTGCTCCAGTGCACAGGAACACTTTTTCGATGTTACAAATAAAGGAGCTGCCCAAGTTCTGTACTGGATCCACCATCACTCTCCCATAAACTGCATCCCCTGATAAAAAAGAAATAAAGATTTCATCACGAGTAAAACATCAGTCATTACAAGCATAAATTTGATGGTTTAATGAAAAGTTAGTAAAAGTGGTTCTATTATGCCTGCAGGTTCAGTTCTCTCAAATGACTGTACTTTGCTCAGCTATATAATGAGGAAAAACCACTAAAAGCCCAGCTAAAGCCACTCTCACTCTCTACACTGACTCAGACAGCAGCTTCAAGGACTTTAAGTGTTTTAAGACCTTGTTGATGGACACAAAATGCAGGCATTCTCATAATTAGCCTGTTTAGGAAAAAGATGTGGAAGTAGTCAGAATGGCACTTCATGAAGCCCTCATTTTCCTTTCATTTTGTTTTGTTGAGTCAGTAAATAATGGGGGACGTTTCTGCCAAATCAACAGAACCATTCATCACACAGGGATTTCTTTTTGATCTGTAGAATGAAGAGAAGTCCACGCAGCTGAGCAATGAAAACATTCACAGAAATATTTCGAGCTTGGAACATATTTATTTCCTTTAATGTTATTTTTTCTTTTCATATTTTAATTTTATTTTATTTTTCAAGATTTTCAAGGCGTTTTAGAAATGTTACAGTATTACCCTCTGAGAAAGCAGTGTCACTCTCCTGTTCAAAACCCATGGAGCCGTCTGAGAGCCAGAGTGTCCGTTTAGAAAGTAAGATCATCTGTGTGTTCAGACTGAACTCAGCAGCCACTGGATCACTAACCTAAAAAGACACAGAAGACAGAAAACAAAAAAACATATTTACTATTTATTTATAGTTTAGATATTTAACTACCAAATGTGAAGATTTGAATGGTCTTCTTTTTTGTTTTTACATTCACAGGATACTTTGTTAGACAGACCCTACAAGTAACAGGTTGGACTCCCTTTTGCCCTATTGACCAATCGCTCTTGCGTATACTTGGATTTATAAGTAGACAAACAGTAAATGTGGAGAGCAGAGGAGGAATTGTATTTTCTGAAATTCAATCTCCAAAACGTGATTGTGATTAATTTTTATTTGCTTTTTTTAAAAAAAATATATCTGTATTTGCAAACAATAGCCACAGAATTTAATCCAGAAACTGCAAAGACAAAATTATCCACTGGCACCATACTACCAAGTTCAGTATGCCACTTAATTAAGACATTTTTAAAAAAAATAATTAGGGGTTTTGTAATAGTGTTTCATTGCTGTCACAGTAGTTAAAATGTTTATCACTTAAACAGTGTAGCCACTAAACACAAATACATTTCATTCTGAATAAATGGTTAAATCTGATGCAGGCGTAACTTGTTAGACAAGGTGGAATTACCTGCTGAAAGCGGATATCCAGGTCAAAGGTGAGAGGCTCTCTGGGATTGCAGACAGGAGGGACTGCGTACTCCAGGCTGGGAGGGGACGTACAGGGGAGGAGCTTCACTGTGTACATGCCAGAGTAGTCACGCACCTGAGTGGAAAAATTCGATTAATTAAGAATAAAGTGTAAGAAAAATAAATGAGAAAACAAATGCGGCTGTTTTTAAAAGCAAACTCTCTCCTCACAGCAAAATCAGAGATGAATATCCACTGCTGGATAGGCTGGCTGTAAGTTGGCTCAGTCCTGACAAGGCTAAGGTTAAAGGTTAAACCAGGGTGTTCAGGACACATAACCATGGAGGTGAGTGGTGAAGCTGTTGGGAAAAAAGACATCAGTCATCAGAAGCAAACATAAAACAACCTTATTGGTTAATATCATTAGTTAAATATAAGCCACAGGTAAAATCTGCAAAGCCGTGGTCACCCTTTTTTACACTAAACATCTTCTAGAATCTGTTTATTTGACATTTTTGAAACATATTATGACGTGCTAAAGAGCAGCATTGCATTTAAACTGCATATTGTATAACTGATGTGACATACCTGGATGTGAAAACACAAACAGGCCTCTGAATCGAGCTTCTGTGCGGAAGTTGACAACTAGTTGTCCTTGACTATTTATACGCATGCTGGTTGGGTAAAGGGCACCTGCAAAGACAATGACAGACTACTTTAGGTTGCATACTTCATTAATTTACAGGGCCTTAGATTGTAGAAATGACATAAAAGTATTGTGTTAAATCTTTGTTGCAAACAGCAGCTCAAATCTTGCCTTGTAGTTCAGCCTCTGGCGGGCTACCGATTCCATCTCTCCATAAGATGGCAGTGTCGTACACAAATGTGAGCCTCAGCTCTGACTGTAAGTCAAAGTGCTGCCATCCTCCCGCTCCCACGGGGGAGTGAAAGACATATGACACATGTAATGGGACTCGTAGGGTCACAAAGGACTGGACCAGATTAAGCACCTGCAGTGACAAAGATTACATTTAAACTTCAAAGGCGAACCTGGTCTTGTTCCTGAGGTTCAAAGACATAACAACATCATGACATCATCACATAGAATAGCTCACAAAGAAAATGAGGGATAATATTCTGCCATTGTGGCTGTTTTAAGGTATATTTTGAAAATGCTTCATGTTATTGAAGTTAATAACACGCATGTAGTCATGTGTACAGTATATGTGTGTGCTGTGGACCTAAAGGACACTTTACAGGGAAATCTGACACCAACAAGTCCAGTTTAAGATGTATAGTAGTAAGATATGACTGCATTTTTATGCAGTTTTATAACTGTCATGTGGCTGCAATAATGCTCTACATATGTGATACTGCTGCTGGAGATACTGACTCACTGGAAACATTCCTGCTCTAAAAGAGCTGTCTTAAAATGGTCAAAGTGGTGAAAGTGGGAGCAGTCTCTGGTATCTGCACTTTCCTCTGACCTGTGAGCGGTACCTGCCTGCACTGGCTCTGTGTTCATGTGGAGACGTGCCTACGCCTCTGGGCATTTAGAGCTCAGGCAAACGATTTGCAGAATGGCCTTCTGACACAACCTGCTGGGCTTTAATAGATTCCTGTGGCCTGTTAGGCTGGGCACTAAGCCCTGCACTGTGACATGACAGTCGCCCCGACCTGCACAGAGTTGTCTCCAATCAGCCAGCCTGCCCACTTAGAAGAGCACTTGGGTCACAGGGCAGCCACAAAAAAGACTGTTCCTTTTTCCACTGATGCTCAAAGTGAACCTGTGAGGCCTGACTCTATAAATTTATACACAGTACAAGTCCTGTATATAAATGTATACCAGTGAAAAAAACATCATTAATATCTTTTCCTAACTTATAAATGTATTGTTTGTTTTTTTAAATAATATCTCCGATAAATGTGGTCACTAATAAATAAAGAAATATGCAATCAAGTTTATGTTACTGGCAGCAGACTGCTTACTTGCTAAGACGTGTTTATTTCTGCTATGTTCACTTTTAGATCTCATAACTTAAGGCAACAAAGTTCCACTTGTTGAGAAAGGTTTTATCTCCTGGGTGATGCCCTTGTTATTAAATAAACCCGGAGCTATGTAAAATAAGTATCTCCCATTATAATAGCAAACCAATATACAATTTGACATATCCTCAGAGCCAAAATATATTTGCAAGTGCTGCAGGGCATGAATTAATAATCATCAGCATGGATTGTAGAGGAGGTTTTTACCATGATTTGCCCCCCGTACGCTTCCAAACCATCTTTATCAACACTGTTTTAATTAACTGAACTTAAATTAAGAATATGTTGATGCCTGTAAGGCATATGTGCCAATAGCAAAAAAAAGGAAAATGGGGAGACTTGCTACTTTAGCAAGACAAAACCATGGTCCTCTCAGGAACTGAAGAGATCTCCAGACAATGTCGTCTTTATCTGCCAGGATTTACCTCATCTTCAAAGTAAAAAACAACTAGGCAAATGGACAAGGCTTGTTTTAGCCACGGGTTCAAAGGTGAGCCAGACCTCCAAGGCAGGACTGCTTACCTGTCCGTCAGTTCCGATGGTGCCTCCACAGTCGCTGAGCAGCTCAGACATGTCATAGTAGCTTGTGAATTCCCACAAACAAGCCTCCAAGTTAAGGTTTCTGTAGAATCGTAGTGTGCTGGATCCCCTGAGGGAAGTGCTGTACTGGTAAGGTGCAGTCTCGCCAATTACTTCTGGATTTTTGGTGGCATCAGAGAGGAAGCCATAACGAGTCTTAACTTCAGTGTAGTCCAGCAAGTTGGAGCAGCGATGGTGCCCAACACGGGTACCGTCGGGGCTAAGCGTCAGCTCAAAGTTTGACAGAGGCCGTGTAGATACTACAGGCAACATACCTACAGAAACACACATGTAGCAGTTGGACAGCAGACACATTAATAATTGGTGAATAACTTAAGTAGCTTCTTATTAAAAGAATATGGTTGATCAGTGACACGAATGATGTTTCAAAACAACATTCTGTCTCTGCATGATTTCCTATTAGTCTTAATTTTTAGTCAGGAATTGCTTACCATCAATGTGAGGCATGGTGACAGTTAGTTTGATAAGATTGGGGTGGTCTGTGTCTTCTGCTCCACTGTATCGCAGCTTAGCAGAGAAGGGCTCGGCCCCCACTGTGCCTGCAACACGGGGCTGGCACATCCCTGCAACCATGACAAATACAAAGCAACATCAAATATTCTATTTCTCTAAAAAACAGTTCAAGCTTTTGTTATGGTTAACTCTTTTTATGAAAGACACTAAATGTTCAAAGTTAGCAAATGGACTAAACTCACCCTCGTCCGTGCTGATGGATACTATGGGGCTAGTGAGTTCTAGACCTTCATCTCCATTAGAGTTCACAGCTCTTGCTGCACACTGAACCCTAGAACCAGCCTGGAAATACACTGAATCCAGAGTTATCATTTTAGACGAGGTGAAGAAGGTGTCAAAGTCAACTTCCCTCATCGGGCTGGTGACGCCGTCTGGACCAGTGGGGGCGCTGACGAGCCAACGATACCGAGTTAGGGTATTGTTGATGTTCTCGCTGACACAGATGGAGCCTGTTTTGTCGTAGTCTAGGTACTTAGGATTACAAGCCTGGAAATGGGAAAAGAAACAGTACATTTAAGTGAAATTCACCACCAAAACCTACAGCAAAATTGTTTCTTTATGCCAGCGAGGAGCCCTGAAGGTAGCTCGTAATAAAAAAAGTGTGCACATCTGTTAAATACTACCTCATTAAGAGATTTCATCTGGACTTGTGAGACACAAAGCTTTGTTAAATTAACCATTAACACAGAAAATGACAACAATTATCTATTTATCATAGCATCAGTTAGGACATACAGTGACACAAATGACTGGGTATCCGGCCACAGGCAGAGAGCCCCTGGTTCCATCAGGGTCATCGTAATGCAGCAACGACACCACTCTGGGCACTGAGGGGAATGTCACATCTGCCATGCTGTTGGTCTCCTCAATATAAATTATGGCTTTACTCATCTGCTGATTGACAATAAGAGCAATTAAGAGAGGTTCTTAAACGGGAACAAATTACTGATTGCAAAGTGATAACGTGGTAATTAGATGCTTTAAAGGTAAACACTAATTTAGTTTGGCTTTCACCTTTGTCTCTGCCACCATGTTCTCATCAGGCTTCAGATGCACAGTGAACGCCTCCCTCATTTCTCTTACACCATCATATAAAATCTCCACCTCCACAAAATGGTCTCTGTCACCTTGTTTGAAAATAATTTCTGCAGAAAGAAAGGAAAGACACTTGACAAATATATTTTCGAGCAAATTTCAGAATTGTGCTAGAGGGATAAAAGTGCCTGGCGGTATTATTTACCCTCAGATATGGGATGGTAGTCCTCCCCAGAGGTAGCAGATCCATCTTTGGTGTGAACTCGGACAACAGAGACCTTGGATGTGTCTCCAGCACGCAGCACTGGGATCCTTACTACAGACACTTGGCCACTTTCCTTGGGCTCAGTCACACTGAATTTGGTCTCTCCAAAACTAATAATTGCCTCTGAAAAACCATGAAATATTGACAGTAAAGTATAACTGTGACATTTCCACATACCATATATTACAGTCACAGTGGGCACAACCTTTGTGATCTGTTAAAAAACACTATTGTAGATCTAATCTAACTTTAAATGTGTTATAATGATATCAAAAGCCTTTACACTGTCTTTAGCCCAAAAAAAGGATTCTTACTGTCGCCATCATCTTTTATCTTAATGAGTGTTTCATTTTGCTCTCCAATGGATGCTCCAAATGGAGAGTCACTCTTAGGGCTTCCCAAAACAAGACGGAGCTCTTCCTCTTCCTCATGTTCAGTGTCATCAACCAAAACCAGTAAACACGGTTTTTCAATTTCTCCTGAAAAAAAGTACAAATGAGTAATTAACCATTCCAACTATATTTCAGAATTGAATGTTCCAATTTAATTCTTTTTTTTTATAGCACAAGGTGTTTTATAATACTATGGGCAGGTAAGAAATACACACACACACAAACCATGTAAGAGGACATGTGTAAGGTTTTACTACACAACCTGGTAAGAAGGTGATGATAGAAGCGTCTGTGTTAGGCCTCTCATTGAAGTCCATCATGACCTGTGCTGTTCCCTGTCTGCTGTAACAGCGTACTGTGGACTTGTAACTGATATCACCGCTACGGTATACAGTGGCTGAGATCTGCCCCAAGTTCTCATTGCCCACATACGTAGCTTCACGGAACTGCACCTTTGGCACTAAATCCAAAAATCAGAAATAATACATAAAGATAAGTGTGGCCATGTTAATAAGCTCTCATTGCATCCCATATTTTCACTCACAGTCAGAAACTGAGTCGTTGATGATGATAGCAGTCTTGCTTGGCTCCCCGAGGATCCCATTCATTGGCATCCGTAGTACCAGTTCAAACTTCTCTGGCCCTTCCAGCACTGGCTGACCCAGATCATCCAGGATTGTCACACGAACTGTCTGCATGGTGACCCCTGGTGCAAAGTCTAGATTCCTGCTGATCCCCACGTAATCCACACCAGCTGCCCCACAACACAATATAGGTCAGACGTGTTTCAAAGAACAGTGTTTATAAAACGTAGTGCATATAGCAAAAATCAACTACAGTACATGACCATATTTTTCTTGACAACAGCTCTCATGTTCATAATGCATTTGTGAATCTCAGGCTGCAAGCAAGTTGAAAAGTTCTATACTTCATGCTAGCAAAATCCCTGTTTCTATTTCATGTTTCATAGGCATGAACAATTGGAATTTGTTGTGATATTAAAGCAGCACTGCTAGAATCTGGACATCTCCCTGAGTGCTGACAGGTTATTCATCTGCTATTCCGTGAAGAGTCTGAGTATTGAGAGCTCAAACTTTGCCCCCAGGCTTTTTTTTCATGTACTTATGACCCACTTATGTGTGTAAGTGTGAGTCTGAATTTCTAACATGCTGCATATGATTAGATTTTGGTTATTTTTGCAGTTAAAAAGCAAGCAGGAGTAGAGATATTAGGAATCTGTGCAAAGAAGAGAAGACTGCCTGGGGGAACCAGATAATAGACGCTATAGGGCAGACTTGAAGGGATAGCAACCAGTCTTACAGTCGAAAGCGGTTAGGAACAAGCAGAACAATTGGCATGCATTCCTGAAGCTCTATTCTCAGTCAGACTGTCATTATCCTCACAACAATGTGTAGATCCAGCGCGTATAAGACATGGTCCGAACAGAAAAGCCCTAGCTCCTCTCCCCCCACCTTTAACCAGTGTTTACATTCCCCTAGGCCATCCACTCAACATATTCAGTGCTGAAATCTGTTTGCACAGTTGAGCTCAAAATGACTATCAATGTGACATCTTAAATCTTTTGTTTTCTGTGATTTACATTTATCTAAGAATAAACTAGACAACGCCGTTAGAGAAGGGGACCAGCAGATACCTTCAGCTGAGACCGGATCTGTCTTTCTGGAGCGCACTGTGACAGTTCCTCCTTTGGAAAGATCAGTCCCTGTCCTCCACACCTGCACCTCCACGTAGCCATCACTCTCATCCACGTGGTAGTCTGTGTTGCCAAAGTAGAAGACGGGATCTGGAAACGAGAGAAAAAAAACATGAGGAAAAGCACGTGGGAGAATGCAGACCATAAAAAACCTTCAACCTGAATCACAACAGGATATCTGAATGTCTGGTGTAATTGCTGAGTTGAATCTTTTAATAGGTAAAATAACCTGTAAAATTATCTCTGATTACAGGAGATTTTAAAGGAACATTTCCATTGAATAAGCAGCAGGTAGCGAACACAGTAATTGTAGACCTTAAATAGTGCTTTCTAACTTCCTGGCACGATGTTTTGGTGGCATTCCTATAACTGTGACAAGTATCCAAAGGGAAAAAAAGAAACCTGATGGCTGGTTTTGTACTGGTGGAGCTCACTTTGATAGCGATGGGTCTGAGAGCCAGACAGGAGGCCTGACAGAAGGTCTGGGGGGTTGTAAAGCTCCATACGCCAGCCCAGGCCTGCCTGACTGCAATTAGTGTTTCTATGAGCTGAGCTGAGATTCCACTGCAGCCAAACTCACCCACTGTTATTCTAGTTAACTCTTTCAGAACCAGCGTCCTCGCAATGATGTCCAGCATGTTATGCTGCAGGTGAAATGGTTGTGTAAGGGTTTGGACTTTGGTGGACATTCTCCTAAGAAAATGCTGTAAGAATTTTGGGGGGGTTAATACAGATTGCTGTAGACACTCCCTGTAGTACCGCTCACAACTGAACATACTGATAACGACATGAATGAACAAAAAGTTTTACATTTGGATTCCATAAGACCTTTTGCCACTCAGTCCAGTTTTTGTTTAACCTCCTAGGACCTGGCGTCCACATATGTGGACATAACATTTTGGGTTGTCTAGACCAAAATACAAATTTTTGCTCTACAAGGGCCTGATATCCACTTACGAGGACATTATACTGCCACTCTTCTATTAAACTTTTAAACAAATATCCTCATATGTGGCTCTCATTTTTCTTAAAAACAAAAATCAGGTAAAAAAAAATTCCCCCATTTGTCCAGTTTGCTCACTGTTTTTAAGGACACACTGCACAGCATGTCAAGACATGCAATGTTTTCAGCTAATAGCTCTTTGGAAATCATCTTGTTGGTGCACAAATAATAGTTGCTGTCAAATGCCTGTGCAGACTGTTTTTGCAAAAAGGTGCTAGTAACAAAGTACCTAAAAATACATTTTGACAATGTAAATTGTTTCTTTGCCAAGCTGTCTGTTATGTGTAGATACAACAAAATATAAAGGAATGAGAGGTGGCTCAAGATTTTTGCACAGTACTGTAGTTAATATCACTAATGAGAGCCACAACTGAGCAGTAAAAACCTTGGGCTTTCAAAAGCTACTGTGACCAAATAATGAATAAATTAAGTGAATGTCAGTGGCCATGGGCAGAGTTGTGGTTTCCATGACAATACACCTACAAAAAGGTACTTAACTGTTTCTCATCACACAGTATGGGGCAAAACTGAATATGTGGAACGGAGCGATAAACGCAATGAAAAAAAAGAAAACCTAACCAAATCCACGCTGTTATGCGTTATGATTATGTTATCTAGTGAAACCAAAACGCAAGATCAAGGAAACAGAGAATTAGTGACAGAGATTAACTGTCAATAGAGCTGCCAGGCTCAATTACAGATCAGGGAAAAGTGTTTATTATTTTTCACCACATTATACTTCTAAGTAATCTGACTCTTAGAAGATCTTGAATATTTTGATGCAGTCTGCCGTGGCAGCAACTGCTCGATGTTAGCAAGAAAAGACAAGTTCAAAAAAGGAACGGGTCTTTTAAGCAAAGCCTGGGGTTTCATGGTTCTTAGAGAAACCATCTCTGCGATTGAAGTAATATTATTCCTAAGTGTAAGCAAAGGACATACGACTTTTATGCTTTAATCTGTTCTGAGAGCATGGCCAAGACAAAGAGTGGTGCATCAAGAGTCTTGCAGCTGCCAGAATTTCTACCCACAGAGAGAACAAACAAAGATGGTTTTGGCTGCCTGCAGTGGGACCTCAACTGGAAGAGTAATCAGATCTACTAACCTGAGGTTAGCAGCCAGCAACTCAGGCCCTGTTGTACTAGCCCAGTAATCAGATAAGGTTTGTGCAGCAGACAAACACTGAGCTTCAAAGAACTATGACTCATTAAATGAAAGGTAAGCCACCGTATCCTTGATTCACGAGCAGTAGCCTCCTATACCTCAAAGCACATCTAAGATTACATGGATGTTAGTGGTGATGATGCACATTTAGACCTATTTGTATTATGCAAAATCATGTAAACTATTGAAATCCCATATCTTTGTAAACAGAGGAACAAACTTTAAATGTGGAATAAAAGCAAAAAGCCACAGGGCTTCTTCTTTTGAAATTAAACATAAAAATGTAGATCAGAAGTAAGAGGCCCTTTGATTTAATCATTGTGCTCGTCCCATTATTGTGTAATATGCCGGAAACACAATAGCAAACAAAGAAATATCCTTACTGTTGCATATGAGTGGACATAGTATAAAAGAAGAGGCACAAGGAGAGACGCAGACATCCCTAAGGAGACTGTTGCGCTCCCACTGACTGCTTGATTTCACTTGAACTTTGCATGACATTCCCACAGCGTTAAGTGGCTTGTCTAATGGTGAGATTCAATTGAGCCCTGGCAAATGCACTTCTGCCCACTGTGTGCTAGACAAATCTCTCTGCAGCAGAAAATGCATACAAAATCAACTCCATATTCAATACAGGAAAATCAACAACTTTAACAACGGCTGACAGCAATGCAGGCTTGAAAATTCAAAGCAAGGTCTAGATTGAGCCTCTTAAGGCCGACGACTGAAGTCAGCACTTCTCTGCTTAAGTGCTTTAAGACATCTGTTTATATCAGAACGAACGGGAATCCAGGTGAGACATAATGACAGGGTTTGAGAGGTCTTCCTCAATTCATCCCCATCCAGGATGTACAGCACATGCACTGAACCCACCCATCTTTCAAACAGGTCATAATCATACCTTCAGAACCAGTGCGAAATTTACAGGCCAAGTGACACGAGATGATAAACACACCAGTCAAGTCTTGCTGTACAAGCATTCTCATGTCTTTCACTCCCAACCACCAAAATATTTTCCCGGATGCAAAGTCAATATCAAACAGCAATTACCGCTGCAAGAAAGGACAAGTTTCTCCGAACCATCACAGGAAAAGCCAGAGTGGAGTCTGTAAGGATGTGGCCGTTTATGCGCAGATGGTCGACTGCTGGGAAAATAGCAGGTATTCTATGGTTTGCAGATGTTCCTGTTACTGCAGAATACCCGGACAGCTTGAAAACATTAATCCCTTTCAGTGCTAATAATCTACAAGATTTAAATGTGTCCAGGAAAAGTAGTAATCATATATATTTATTGTAATTTATTGCTACAATCTATCTTATTGTTTAATATATGTGGTTTCCAACCAGAATATACATTTATTTTACTAATTAGCACACTTTCACCCACAGAGAGCGAGTGAGAGTAAGAGAAAACCACCAGACTAACATAGAAATATGTAAAGTTGTACAACTCCAGAGACCACCTGGGGAGACTTTAAGTGATGGATCAGTCAAATTTCCTTCAAAAACAAGAATATCAGTTTCTGTGCCGTCTCAGAGTCTGGCGGTATTGCCTTACTTTTATTCCCTCTCTGTGGGTGAAGGTGTGCTAATTAGTAAAATGAATATTTTGGTTGGAAAGAAAACATGTCTTCTGTCAGTGCCACAGGTCTTTAACAATAAGCTGACGTTTAACAATAAGCTCAGAGCCGAAAGGGATTTTTCCGGTTTTTTATGACAGGGCAGTAGCTCTGTAGTGTGTATTTTTTTTGCATCAGTGTGTATTTCTGTTGATGAGAAGAGAACAGAAAAGGATTGTGAAACGCTTTGCATTTAGATCTCAGTATAAGTAATAGAAACCACCTGAACCTTTCTGAGCATATGCAGGCACCGTTTCATGTTAATTACTGCGCTGCCTTTTAAATTTCTATAGAGCTTGTCAGTTTGTAGCTTCTTTTGTTGTTTACCATTTCCTTCATTGTTACGTTCTGCTGTCTTCTCTTGGCTTCAGTTTGCTAGTACAGTCTGTCCTCACTTGTTATTAGGACATTTTGGCTTCTGTTTAGCTTTTTAATTTGCTGCTCCTCAGTATCTGTTTCATTTTTATGAGTGATTTTTGTTGTTGTATTTCCACCTCTAGCCTGACAGTTTAATTGTTTCTGAAAGGGAGCCCGATGCCATTTGCACAGTACATGCATATTATACACATTGAATATATGTTTCTGTGCCATCTCTGCATCGGTGCTAATTAGTAAAATGATTTTTTTGGTCAGAAAGAAAACAGGTCTTCTCTCTGTGCCACGGGTCTTTAAACCTGGTTATTACTGCAGTAAACTTCACCTCATTTAGGCATAAAAGCTGTAGACATAATCAATTTAGAATTCCAGAAACTGTCAGATTAATATCAGACTACTGGCAGACAATAGCAACTCCACCTTCTACAGCACGTGTGGTTTCTTGCACATGCCACCGCAGTAGGTGGCCAGGATTGTGTTTGCACAGAGCAGGGAGTGCATATATTGGCGCGTGCTTCATATTTCACTGCAGCACTAAAGCTTTCCAGCTTGGAAAGAAGACAGCTGCTTTTCCCCTCCTTTTTTTCTCTTCAGTTCTTTCTTTCTATTTTTTTTTTTCTTTCTTTTTTTTTTTGCAAATATCAGTAGTATATGTTTAATAACTGTCTGACCCCACAAGCTGGCAAACCTACTCTGAGCCCTCCTGGGAAGTCCTTGCGCAGACCTCTCACAGGCAGGGGCAGGTGCTTAGCCAGGATCTGACTCCTACCTCCCTCCTATAGAACCCGCTTGACAAGCATTCCTACAAGAGGGATAACAAAGAAGGATGCGATGCTCCCATTTGCCTCAAGCTCTTATATACTGAAGCAAACCTGGATTGCATACTTGAATTTAATATCTAGCTAGAAAAGCTAAATTTGAAGTGGAACTGAATCTCCCGCCGCCTCTCTGCTCTTTCAGATATGTCATTGGTCTTGTTCTGCTTGACTCAGAGCTACTTACCATTTACTTCTCCATCAACATTAAAGGCATTTAATAATCACCTCCTTCAGGCAGAAGTGAAAGGTCGACATGACCTTATTTCTCCCTGCTCTTCACGTTCCATTTATACAGTGGTTGCCGGTAACATTAGGTACCTAATCCTGAAATTATACTCGCTGTGCCTACTTTACACGTATTATGTGCATAAGCACCTTTTGTGTGTATTTGCATGTGCAGGTGTCAGGTAATGGTGTCATTGTAATAAGGTGCAAACCTGTCAGACAGCAGCTCCAGGCAATGTTTCGCTGCATGTGGCACTAAAAGATTCCACAGTAAGAACCAGATCTTAAGAATAACAGCAAAATGAACACAAAGGAACTTTCTTCAAAAGTGTGCTGTGTACTGTACTCCATACAATTATGTTGTATAGGCGCACTACTGTGAGTTCATTGCTTTCTGACAACTGATATGCATAAGAATATTTTGACTGTCACAAGCCAGAGGCAAAGAGAACATGACAGCAGATAGAGCGCAGACTGTTAATTCTGGCTGTCAGTCTGAGTCGAGTTAATCCTATGATGCCCTGAGCATCCTTTTCTTCTTTTCTCTGTTTGATAATACACTGAGGACTTATAATGTAGGCAAAGGCAGGTGTCAAATTAGCACAGTGACTATTTTTTTGGATATTTTATAATGAGACCTCTGTTGGTGATACGAGAAAGGATTATTTAGGTAAGAGATGAGTTTGTAACAGCTAAGATAACACACGCAAGATGGATAATTTCAAAGCAGGAATTTGCCTTTCACAGCTTTCAGTAATGCACCAGCACAAACATGTTGTTCATCAGTTATAAGAAGCTGTGCAGCACTAGAGGACTTTGGTCTTTAGAGATCGCTTCTAAAGCAAACTAAGTTTTCTTATCTTATCCTGTGTGATACCTGTTACAATCCAATTGCTTCATTTGCCACACAACCTGTTTTTTTATTTAAAAGACAAGCAACAGCATTATGAGACTTTTTCAGACAGTCTGTAAAAGACAGATATATTCTTTCTTGATCTCCAATCGGTAGAATCTCTGGTGGTTGTTAAGACATGTATGTCTCATACTGTTGGAGTCAAAGACGTCCACGAAGACTGTGACAGTGTAATTCAATAGCTGCAGTGAAAGAATATCCCTTTGTGAAGCAGGATGGCTGCTGTGAGGACTAACTGTTGTACATACAGTTAAAAATTTCTACCTCACAGCAGCTGTTTTGGCAGTCTCGATTCAGTACCCACAAGCAGTAGAGGTCAAAATGCCTAGTGCTCACTCTCAGGTTACACCGCACACTGCTACAGTATAAAAACTTTCTAATTTAGTAACTTCCTCCATCCTCAAGGAGGTCAAAGAAACACACTTGAAGCGTGGCTGCCTCAGGTACCCTGGGAACTGAATGGGCGAAAAAGTCTTTGACACAGATTGAGGCTTTAAACTGAATTGAAAACTGCTGCTGGAGTCACCGTGACACAGGTTCATGCACTTGTTGGCAGTGATTTTTGGCCATGATCTAAAACAAAAACTACTACTTTTTTATTGTCGAGAAATGGAACACTGAATATTTCTGTGCTGCTAAACATTTGAGGTCACAGGTAATATTATTTCAGAAGCTGTCTAAACTAAAGTCAACAGCGTGAATGACAGGACTGTTATCAAACATAAAAAACATGCGGATTTGAACGCATTTGAGGTTTCACTAATGGGAAATGAAACTAACTAAAAGTAGTAAAAAAAATCTCAGTGAAGCTAACTAACTTTAGCCACACACAAAATAAATGGTTGGCTAAGTTTTCTGACTATTAGAATTCTAAATTGAATGTTACATCACATTTGCAATTACATGGCTTCAGATAAATTTTCATTCAAGGGAAGACCCTTCTGCAAATGTGCTGCTTTTTTTTCAGCTGCGGTGTTGCCTGCCTGGCATCATAGAGTCTTGAATTCACAGCAGTGCTTGTGGAGATTGTTGAGCGATAGAGAAGTGTGGATAAGGCCATCAGGTGTTGGGGAACAAAGAGGCGTCAGGAAGATATGGGAGACTATTAGACCTCCAGTCTGAGCCTGCAGATATGAGATAAAGGCTTTGCCTTCAGGAAGAAGGATCGCACACTCAAATGCTTTCTCTATGAGACACTGGCAGGCAAGCACAAACACATACAGGGAAAAAAAAAATCAAACACACGTTCACATCTATACCAGCATGTTTGCAACCTGCTTATCTGTTTGAATTTATCTTTTGGAATCAGTTTATGCAGTGAAAATTTGCATTTACAAATATTTTTTTAAATTAAAGCCCACAAATAAAAAACACACTGAAGATACAATAAAACTTAGTTAAGGAACAAATTCATGCTGACTTTTTTTTAGGCTTTAATCAGACGTGAAAAAGTGAAGATGAAAAACAGGCAGAAATTGCCTTAAACTGATTCGGCAGTCAAATTTCTTAACCTGCACTGACTATTTGAGACTGGATTGCATTCAACTGCATACTTACGACCAGTGTAATGTAATCTTACCATCATCCATATCAGGAATTATTGTGATTCTCGCCGTGGGAAACTCGGAGCCCAGACAGCCCCCCATGGGCATGCTGAGGGTGACATTGAAGCTCTCCTCGTCTTCGTACAGGGAGTCGTCGATGATGACAATGCGGCAGGATTTTTCTATCTCTCCCTTGTCAAAGCGCAGGATGCTGTGATGGTCCTCAGGCCTGGAGATGTAATCGGAGTAGGACAGCACGGTGGTGGGGATGGTGCCTGTTGCAGAAACTGAGCAGACAGAAAACAGAATTACAGGAAGAAAAATGACGCAACAGTGTACTTTTCGTCACATTAAAAATAATTATTTATGTATGATTTTCATGAACAACGGACCTAAGTTCAAACTAAGCTATAACAGAAGGCAGTGCCTTTCGACTTAATGTCACTCTTTAATGAAAACTTTTAATGCAACATTGATCTTCATCAAGTCAAGTCAGTGATTAAAAGCAGATCAGCATATGGCCTTTATTTTTCCTCTAATGCATTAAGTATCACATTGCACCCACTTTTGATGTGCAAGGAGGAAAGTCATTAGCACTCCAGATGTATTATCAATATGACAGCCTTCATCTTCTGCTTTAAAGATGCCATTTATAGATATTCAGCCTCAGCCTAAATTAGATTTCACCGAGAAGAGGTGATCAGACTGAGTACTGAGAACAGGGATCCTTCTGATGTGGAGGACAGCACTAACTCACTCGAGAAATGACACAATTTATCACAAACATTTCAACACAAAGTTATTGTGTTACCTTGCTGGGTGTAACATATGACCATGAGCTCCTGGCTGACATCCCCGCTTCTGCGTACAGGGATAAGCAGCTCACCTATGTCTTCCTCTATGTTGTAGACGGCGGAGGGTATAAACACTGTCGACTCTGCGCGTGAAAAAAAAAAACATCAATAAAGATATTAGATCATTACTCTGACACGGTGTTTTGTTATGATTTAAGCTAAGTAGCGTCTGAATTGATTTGAGGAAATCTCTTATGTATGATCTAAGCATGATAAGAATAATCTGAAGTGAAATAAAAATGCACTGGCGATAATGAAAGGGGAAACGCTTCAGAATATCAAAGTATGGTTTTGATTATTTGCATCAAAACCCTTCATTAGACAGACGTGTGCGCTGGGACCAACAACAGCTTTCATTACAGCTCTGCTGATGGTGCTTCCATCATGTTTTATCAGACACTATTTGTTGTTTATCCGCAGTAAATATCTCACCTATAATTGGCTTCCACAGGATAATAAATAAACAGTTCTGCTTATTGACCTGGTAACTGATGCAGATGAATATGGAATTTGTTACGTGAAGAATTAAGCTGTTTAGAAAATAATAAGCCCGCATAAATTGGCTAGAAGACGTGAAAGTATAACCTTTTGTTTTCCTTTAAAGTTTTACGGGCATCTCTCTATCTATTTCTCTCCATCTCTTAGCCATGTGTGACATTTAGCGAGGTAATGAGTTTTTATCATTTCGGCCATGAAATCCACAGACAAATGGTTTGTATTCTTCTCAGTAAGTGTCATGTTTGGCCACATTGAAAAGCTATTAGAACTTGAGCTGTCCTTTCCCTTCCTATGCAAACAGTTGCATTGGATTATGCGGTTGCACTTCACCTCTCGTCCCTCTGAGCTATTTTAGTCAGTATGGTCTGAAATTATTTATTTTTCACCGATACAAGTGATTCAATTGGTGCCCTTGGGCTATAAAATTTTTCTGCTCTTAGTTAAAAGAAACATGAAATATAGTTTTAAAAGCCCGCAGAGTATATTTGACCTTCAGAGGTTAAAACACATATTAAAACTTTAGAAACCATGAACAGTGTAATGATATGATAATGGACATGGGCGTATGAAGACGAAGAAGATGTCTGTGCAAGGCATGAAGATACAAAAATAGAACTGCAGATAGATAGCTGTCAGTTTTTTGGAGGGTTTCTTCTTGTTTTTCTCGTGTCTCTGGAGGGGAGGATTGCCCTCCAGAGACACGAGTTTTGCAAAACAAGCTTCACCTAAACACGATCATTAGCTTACACTGTTGACAGCAAATGCTTTGCTTTCACTAGCTGAAGCCCTATGGGATGAGGAGAAACATTATCCATATTTATATCCACATTTGTATCATGCTGTTCTCCGTGTCATCTCTGTTACTGACAAGCTGTTTTAAGAAACATCTGTTCAGTTCTTTAGGCAGTGCCTCGCCCATATTTACAGTACGATAATTTCACATTCAGGTCAGTGCGGCCATCTCTATTTCATATCCCTCTGACACTATGTTACATCTCTAGTGGAAAGAATATACTTTTCTACTTTTTATTGTCTGCCAATCTTCATTTTTGATTCAAGATAGAGTTAGTTCATCTATAATTTCAGTGTACTTGAGATTAAATGCTACATTTAAAATGCTCTGATGTCTTTTTCCAGACCTTAAATTTCCCAAATTAATCCCCTAAACATAAGCATAGCTTAGTATTTGAGCATTTAAGTATTTATTGTCATTGTCAGAGAACAATGAAATTGCGTTGTGTTGTCAACTTTAACCACTTTTGTGCAGTTTTAGTTTACCTAGTTATCCTGTAAATGCATTATCTCGCTCTCTCTTTTTATTTTTTTGAAATTCCTTTTTCATGTTCCAACCTGCAGAGGCAGGGTGCGTATTATTATGCATTGCTATGTGGCCAACTAGTTTATCATGGGTGTGATCAACACAACCATGACAACCACGACATTATTTTTTCTCTGCAAAAATGACAGATCAGCGTTAATGTTCAGACACGTGATATCAAACACTCAGTTACATCAGACATTAATGAAAAATGTTCAGCCCCCCCCAAAAAAAGAAAGAAAGGAAGAATCTCTGGAAGTAAAATCAATACTGACCATCATCGGGGTCCAGGATCTCTACAGTAGCTACCTCTGGGAATTCAAGGGCTGCCATCACCGGCTCAGACAAAACAATCTGAAATGTCTCGGACACTTCATACTCCCCGTCTGACAGGATCCTGACCTTCCAGGTGGCTTTGGTCTGGCCTGGGTTAAACTGCACCTGTTTTTGAGATTTCCCCCGGAAATCTTTGTCCTTTTCTGCAGTGCCATCCTTTGTGCCAATACCTTAGAAAGGGCATTACAAAGTTATTGTTAATTAACATTTGAAAATTCTGTAAAAATGACCTCACCATCTGCCGGCTTTTGTGTTTAATTTTAACATTTTGCTTTGTTTACTGCATGCCCATTTACAAATGTAAATATTTATGTGATTATGAATAGCTATATAAAAGCTGAAAAACCAAACAAACATACAATTAAACTGCTTTTCACCTCCCGTAACACCTGGAAAATCTCACACACCCCAGTTGGTCTAACACAACAATATCTGTCCATATCCAGGGTGCAGTTTCCCGCCACCGTTCTTTGAGATGATCATGGTGGAAATAAACACCATTATCCCTCATGTCAGCCCAGCCTCAGCAGAAGTGGTTGGAGGCTGACTTGCACTGTCTGACCTTCAGCATGAGAGCTGTTTGATGGAGCTTACAGTCACTACTGCTGTGACACTGGCTGGAAGCCTGTTGAGCAGGAGCGCTGAAGCTGGTGAAATGTCACACAGCCATTCCATTGTGTTTGCTAACTGGCCACACAACACACAGCAGGGTTCTGGCAATAAATAAAAAAAAAAAAACCCTAAACAAAACAAGGAATTCCTGCGAGCTGCTGTAAATGCAGAAAACCATAATATCACTGGAAATTGAACCTTTGAGATTACAGGATTTTTTAAAAAATACTGAGCAAGATAGAATTAGGAAAAATTAAATTTCATGTAGTGTTTTTAAATGAAAATAAGAAAGAAAAATGAGTGGATACAATGAAAAAAAAGGTTTAGTGGATCCTGAAATATCGTCAACATTCAAAGAGTATGAAAAGAGACACAATGATGTACTGTTAAGTCAATCTCCTTCAAGCTGGATTGGTTGGTCCCATTCACAGCGGTCACTCTGAGCCTTCGCAGCAGCTGGGCTCACTGTAGCCTCCTTACTGGTGTGAACTGCACTGTGCACATTGGTTAGAGATGAAGCAGCCCATCCTTTGGGTCCTCAGATCAGTGTTCACTCATGCAGGGTTAGGCAAGATAAAATATGCTGTCTTCACTTGAAGGCACTGACCTAAGATCAGGTGGTATTTTATCACAATACCGAGGCAGAGAGTCTGAGGTGCCACATTGCTCTGGTGGCCTGCTTATGCCAGTTAATCCGAACAGTTTGCTACTTTTACTCTGCTATCCCCATCACAGCAGAGGAGGCAGGAAACTATAAATGATCCCTGTAAGAATGACATGAATGCTCTGGGATTTTTTATGTTTTCCGTTACAAGGAAGGACACTACCTTTCTAAGACAGGATATTTGGAGGCGGAATAGTGCAGAGATGTTGAAGCACCAGAATAACTGATGAATAAAATAAAAATAGATATTTTTAACCGAAAAATATAAAGTTCTAAATTGAAACCAATGGCAAGTGCGACAGCATGGATGTTATTGTTGAGAGATGTCAATAAGGTTGTCTAAATGTCTGATGAACTTGAGGCTACCTATTTTTCATGGCTAGAAATAAAAAAACAGAAAATCCGTCCAGGACTATTTGATCAGACAAAAATAGAAGAGAAGATTGCAAATGTATAGATATGGGAAACAGAGACAATAAAAGCATTTATGATATATATTCAGTAAGAGAAACTATTGCTTTTAGTTCTTGTAATTTTTTCTGGGTATCATAAAAGCACGATGGCAAGCTTTGCCTGTACCCCTCTACGGAGAGGTACATCATCCTCTCCCGTCCATTATCATCCACCTTAATGCTGCAGCAGTAACAAGAAAACTTGTTTTTTAAAACCTTAGCACGCAATACCAATAACACAACAGCAATTTTGGACATAATGCAAGCCTTGTTTTCTTTAGGCAATGAAAACAGTGCATCCAAAGTTCAAAGGAGAACTTCTTTAATTGATAATGAAGTCATTAATAAATCAGCACCAGTGCTCCAGAAAATCAAAGCAAACAGCAACTATTTGATTGTTTGCCCAACCTCCTTATAAACAATATTTTGCATCTTTTGTTCTGCATCTTATCAACGTGAACAGGAAAATTACATTAAATCTTGTAATAAGTTTTAGATTTACTTCTTACTCTGATCTACCACATGTATCACATCTTCACTGCAAGTTTTCTCCTCCTCTTTTTCTCACTCTACTGCACCTCTCTAATAAGCGCAAAAGGCCATAAAATAACATTACATAACATATACATTTTATGGCATTTAGCTTTATAATATAAAGATATTATATTTTTATTTCACTGAGTCCCTAAGGTAGAGCAGTTATGCCGTGCAGTGTGAGACACTGTAAAGGTCAGTAAAATTTGCATATCCCCTCAGAGATGTTTCATTAGTCTGGGGGCTCTTGAGCGTACGAAGTTGCAGTGACGGTACAGTAAATGATCCTATGGGGTTTGACCTTCAGCATGAGGCCATTTAATTACACCTCATCTTTATGGACAGAATAAATGGCAGCACTAAAACAGGCTACTAGTGCCAGCTGTAAGAATTCCTGCCACTCATAAATGCTTACAGCAGCTCTTTTTTAAAAAACAGTGTTAACAGTTATTGCTCGTTTAGTTCTGTACACTAGATTGCCTCGACTAACATTTGCAGTGGCACCTCTCCATAGGCTCTAACTTCAGCTGACCTTTCTCATGAGCATGCAGAGTCCCTGAGGGAACATCCTCTGCTATTGTGTGACTGGAACATAAATACCGTCCAGAAAAGAGAGGTAAAAGGTCACGACCCGTGTGACCTTATTGGCTATCTAGGCCAGCTTTGCAATTGTCCTGAAATATAACAATGCGCGTTCGTGTGGGCTTTTGAGTCGGTGAATGCTTGACGATATGGTGGCCTGCGACACTCAAGTAAACAGACTTAAACAAACGGGTGTTGAGAAAGTGAATATCTTCCAATAAGGGCTATATGTTTGCTTCCCTGTGTATTTAAATTTAACTGCAAAACAACTTAACAGACTCTGTGGAATTTGGTGAGTTAATCTTTAGTTAATCCTGGAGCGAAGCAGCAAGCAAATCATCAGTGGTTGACCAAAGAATGCACAAACATGTAACATGTTCAGCATTTATTCCTTTATTATTTTGAAAATATCCAGAATCAGAAAATGGGGAACATTTTTTGTTAAGATAAGATGAACATATTCAACTCCTCTCATTGCTTTTTGGTAACATTTAAGATGAATTAAAGACATTTTAAGTGACTTGATGTAAAATCTGCTTACTGATGAATGATGTCTCTCCCAGGTAGCCCCTACGCTTCAGCACCACCTCCAGGAACTTGGCCTCTTCGTTCACCACGTAGTGTTGTTTCTCTAAGGAGATCCAAGCCCAGTTCAGACGGAACTGTTGGTTCTTCAGTTTGTTGCCGCCTGTTACAAAAAGAAAAAGTTTATTTTTTTTCTTCAAAAAGGACTACTGAGAAATCCTAATATAGAAACACAGAAGAAGACGAATTAAAAACCCTAACCAGGACTAAATGGTCCAAAAATGGGCACATCATTTTGATTCAGAGGTGATACAGAAATTTCAATACCCTCTATTAGGATGGGTTCTTGCATACCCCCAGGTTTTGACTTTGACTTCTAGCCTGCTCTCAGTGAGGGGTATGCGGTGTGCACAGCCCTTAAGCAAAAGGAAAACAGTTTGTGCCATCTAATTGCTTCATTTCTGATTAAGATAAAAGGTGTCTGTTTCTTGTCTGAACTGGGTTTTTTGATCCATGCCTTTTGAAGCTGCACTCAAAGGGCGACGTTATAGTCCTGGAGGGCATGTCTGCAACTATTTGACCGTAAAGACTCAAAGCAGAACCACATAGACAGGCATCAAACGCAGATACACAAACTCCGGCAGACCAAAATGGGCACACATGCACGCACGGACTCATACAGGAACGCATTTTAATATGGTCATTTCCAGTGCGATGGCTGGGAGTCTAAATAATGAAACACAGGTTAATAAAAAAATCCAAATGCATCCACCAGACTGCACAGTTAAATTGTCTGGCTGGTGCTGTAATGGTTGAGGATGGTGAGATGGAGATGCATGAGCCACAGAACATTTGGCAGTTCAGAAAGTAGTGATATAAAAGTGAAATTGTCAGGAGGGACATTGTTCAGAGATTTTAAAGTGCTGCCTTTGCAGATGTTAGGCACAACTGAGAGTCTCAACTCCTCCCTATTCTTGTCGGTACAGCCAGTAAATCTGTCACGTCCAGCAGACCACTCTGCTGTGTCCATTTCCTTCCTAACTGTGAAGGGTAAAACCTATATACATTCACCCTGGGTGTTTTATTATGTGTGAGGGTGCATGCATTATGAGGTTCAGTGACTCTGTGCATGCTTGAGTGGGTGCGCGCACATATTAAATATTCTCTGCACCTGTTACTTTGGATGTTATTGTACATGTTTTCTCGCACTGAGCAACACCAGGCCTTTAATACCCATGTGTTAAATACCCATTTGACAATATGCGGCATTAACTGCTTGAAAGTATAAAAAGTCAGTGTGATGCATGAGGACAAGTAGCAAAAAATATTTATTTTTCCCTCATCTCATAGAAAACTCGTTGTATTATTTATGTCATTAAAATATAATGAACACACTGATTTACTTTGATGTTTTCAACCAGACAGGGTGTTTAAAGTTAAGAAGATAAAGAATGCAGTAAATTCCGAAAGAAGACAGAAGACAAATCAAGACAGATGCTGAGGTTCCTTAAAATTACAGATCCAGATGGAAAGGACTGAACTGTGAACCTTGAGTAGAAAGCAGATTTTCTCTGAGTATTTATTTCTCTGTTTGACAACAGGCATATCTAGTTGACACACAAAAAATGGCCTTTAGTTGACACACAACTTCAAAGCACGGCTGTTTCTCACCTCATTCTGATTCAGAATCGCGTTTTGAAAGTTCAAATACTGTGGATTTCCCTCTGTGTTTAAATTATACTTAAATATGAAAATTGTAGCTATCTAATATTGATCAAAAGGTCTATCTGGCAGTGTAATAACATTTAATCATTTTGTAATGCTAGCATTCACTTGTTTGTCTGCTCAGGCACTATGTCACTGTGGAACACCTCGCTTTTCTGTTTTAGTAGGCAAAGCCACCGGTGCTGATGATGAGATCAAGTAGCTCACAAGGTAAGTGCAAAACATTTGCACCACATTATGACAAAATTTCCATCACTGATCTCAGGACACAAATGGCAATTCCTGAGTGAAAAGCTGTTTGGGAAGTCAATGTGGCATTAAATTTGAACTAATAAAATCAAGCTGTTCAGCTCTGTTATGCTTCTCAGTACACTAGCAGTACAAAAAACAACATCATTTAAAATATAAAATTCTGTGTGCAGAGAAAACATGCTTTTAAAGAAAACTATTGCTGGCAAAATACATCAAATATTACATATGTAACACGTAACTTTTATTAAGTGACAGTACAACATCCTATGGGAACCTGACACACATTCTTGAGGTCTACCACAGTGTAGGCTTTCTGCTTCCTGTGTGTTCCGCATTATTCTTCTGGAGACAGGTGACCTATGTATGACAGGGCCTCCCTACACTATTTGGATTAAAGCCAGCAGCATGTCACTCATGCCACCAATAAACACTGTGTGTGTGATCTCTGAGCTGTGGCGCCTGTTCTCCACGGAAGCAATGGAAGCAGAGGTTTTGGCTAGTCTTCTGCCACCATTTGTTTATCTGAACCTTACATTAGATAGAGTCTATGTAGGTATAGAAAATGAAGGTAACATATTATTTGCACACTAAAATATTCAGCTAGAGAGTGGAACAGAATATAGTCAGATGCACACCAATTCATGTTCTGTTTTGCATAAGTATTCACATGACACTCAAAAAAGTGCCTATGCAACAAACCGAGCCTCAAGGAGGATTTTCTTCCCTTCTTTTTCAGGATCACTCACATTAAACACCTGTTCACCTTCAGCGTTATTCACAAACTTGAACAAGCTCTATTAATTATTCACTTTCCCTATCCATAAGAGACCGAGGACGACACAGCACTGACCCGCACTTTCAAACATCAGAAGAAAAATATTTATGTTCACAGTTTATACCAGAGTATATTATAGGTAGAGTCCCAGAATGACATTAGAAAACGTTAAGTTTAGCGTTCCTCAAGGTCTTGTTAAGCTTTAGTATGGGCTTCAGGGAGTGGAGGTGCTCATTTCCAGAAGACCACTTCACTCCCCTAGATTTCTTTCTAATTAAGATAAGCAGGGGTTGGACTAATTCCACTTCAAAGAGGCCCAAAGGAAAACATCCAAGTTAATCTTTAACTAGGTCTCACAGTAGTGAGACAGAATTTAGTGAATATCTGTATCACTTATGTTTGGGTCTGCTCTGCAGCGCTAGTCTTAGATTTAATATTAGACCATATTTCCACATTATCCTTATTTTTCCTGGATAATCTTAATGAATTCACCAGATTGACAAACTGCCTTTGTTCTGTCTTTGTTAGTTTCACAGTATGCCTTTAAGCGCTGGCAGTGGATGTCACTCTAAATATTAGAGATAACTGTCAGACTCTGCAAACAAGCACTTAACTACAGCCAACCTCATACATGAACCATCTGAGAAACCCTCTTGTACAGTTCATGTAGCTGCTGTCCGTTCACATAGTGGATGCGTGATGAAGGACAGAAGCCTTTTGAGTGGGGCCAAAGAATGTGAAAGGCTGCACTGTGCCAACTTACAAAATGGTCTCCTCCCTGCATACATGTTGCAGTCAGCCCTTATTTGGTCGCCGTCAAGCATTGCAGGCCAGAGTGCCCCATGGATTCAGCCAGGCAGACAGATAGGCGGCTCTTTGCCCACAGAGTTGCACTGCGCTGATTATGAAGGATAAACTGGGACTAACTGATGAATCCTTTTAGACTCAAAAGACAAAATGTATCTAAAAATAAATGTACTCTAAATTCACTGTCATGTAATGGAATAGACTGGCATTTATACAGTGCTTTTGAGGTGTTGCTGAGCAATTTACACTATAAGCCACATTCACCTTTTCACTCATATTCATAACGCATTTTATTCTGTGTATTTAAGCACTAGCTGTGTCTATCTTACATGCACATGGCTAATTTATAATCTAAGATGCAGACTTTGGAAGCAGAAGCCAAAGGACCTGAGGGAACTCCAAAAGGGACATGAGGAACATGAAACGTCAACACAGACAGTCTGTGCTAATCAATCCTCCTTCTCTTTCATTCTGCACATATCAGCACTGCAATGTTAATAAAAATATAGCTCGATAACTAATTGTGCACCAAACCTGCAAAGTAATTTAAGTGTTTTGGTTAGTTGTGTTTCAAAGCTTCCGAGTGCAATTAGACCCCACTACAAGAAAAAGCCACAAGAGCTTTTCAATGTATTTATTTATTTTTAATTTATTAATAAATGCATGAAATAACTTGTAAAGTATAACTTCACAGCTCTGTACAGCTATCAGAGACTGAAGGCAGAGCATGTTTAAGTGCAGAATAACATTTTATTTGACTTTTATGCATTTATATGTTGGAGAAAAGCCAAGAAATAAATATTTAAGGAATGAGTTCAAATGTATTTCATATGCAGATGTTTCCAACTACAAACTCTGCTTCAGTGTTGCACAGATAATGGTTTTCTACACTTCATTTGTTTGCGCTGGTGTGGATAACAAAATGATGTTTCCACACCTGCAGTGCGAGGCATAAAGTCTCCTGAAGCAATTTGCTAAACCAAATTCATTCATACTATTAATCAGTGCCTCTAAAACATTATCATGCAGTCCTATTTTTCTTAAATCACCAGCAGCAAAAAAAAGAAAGAAAAAAACAATAACAAAAAAAACCCCAACTACTGTTCGTGCCATCTTTTAATTAGCATCAAAAAATGTCGGTAAGTGTAAATCAGTTTGTCTATTCAACATGTGGATCATTAGCAAGACACCTCATCTAATGATCAGGCTGCCATCAAGCTTTGAGGTAATTGGCTACATTTGGTGAATATTTATGGTCACACTGAAAATTGCTTTGAATAATTTGGGTTGCTTTCTCAATCTTACAGCTAGGTTAAAATTTCATCAGAATCCAATGTGTCCTCAAAGATGTAATCATGCTATTTATTTTATCTCTAGTGTGTAATCGATTTTATGAAACCAGGGTTTTAGCGATTTTAGTATAATCGTCTTTAATTAATTTGCATAATGGAGGCAATGTCGCCTTTGAGAACATATAAGTCAAGAGACAAATCAATACCTAATTTTCTTTCAATGGTTAATTTCTGTGATGGAAAGCAAACATGTTATATAATCATCTCCTATAAAATGACCTTTGCTTTTAGGTCCATGGTGTGTGAGACTATACCAGCATACTTTTCACCTCTCCAATTAAGGGAAAAGGGATTTAATAATCCTGTTGAAAGAAAAAAAGCACATGGCAGAGTAGAGAAAGAGAGAGAGAGCGATATGGTCTAATCTCCCTAAGCCTTGTATGCACAGTAACGAGTGGAGAGCTGGCCATGGCTTGAAAGATTTAGAATGGTTATGATTTCACAGGTCCTAAACCCTTTTCTATAAGCACAGACTTTCAGGGAACTGGTCTGCCATAAATCTGGCCACTCCAGCAGCGTCCCTTCTGGCTGCTGTTGCCTCTGTGTCCACTCCAACACACTGTGGTCACTCTGGGGCAAGATTTGTGAATGCTGAAAGAAAGGCGAGAGGTGCTTTTGTACAAAGGTGCCAGGTCAGAGAGCCATGCAAGGCTTAAAGCAAGCAATGCTTTGCTCTCAGTAGGGAAAGTTCTTCGAGATTAACATCTGAACCCAAAGGTGATTAAATTCTCAGAGCTCTTTCCAAATTTGAAGTGTAGCAGTTAGAATTACCTGTCCTTAGTGACTAAATCCTGATTTTTTTTAAAGCTGTTTAGAAGGTTAATGTCTCCTTATTGCATTACATCTCTGCTCTGAGACTTTATGGGGTGACAACTATAACTATGTTGGCCATGATTGGATTACACTTAAAGGCATTTTTTTTAGTTTCATAAAACATTTTACAAAATCTAAACAGAATCAAATTATCAGCTCCTCACAAGAATCAGAAAATTAAAAAAAAATTCTACCCAGCATCTGCAGAATGAAATTCAAAACACTTAACATCATGATTTCAATACTCTCTTCTACCCTGTTCTTGACACTAAGGATCCTTTTAAGCAGTCATCCTGTTTACACTTTTTGATTCCTAATTGCAGCACCAGGTTGTTGTGGAAACTGCACAGTGAGCCACTCGCATGTGTAAAAAGGCAATGAGCAATTCCCAGAGCTCCTATTTCAGACGAGGCTCCTTTATTCATCCCCAGGAAAGAAATGTGGCAGAGGAAGTACAGTTCAATGTGACTGTAGGGAATCTCTGGGAATCTTCTTCACACTCCAGTGTCTTCACACACTGCCACAAATGATGTCATTTGTGGGTGCAGATATCACAAAGACACATGAGAATAACTGGTAAGAATACATTTTTGGAATAAAAACATCCGTCGTAAAACGTCTACTGTATTTCCAGTTTCAAAGTCACAAATCTGCCTGTATAAATTCAGATCATTTATACATTTATATGTTGGCAGTTATGTTGACAATTAATTAAAATCTAACATCCATCTTACAAATTAAATGTTAGCAAATTATTGCCATCATTTAAAGGTTTATTATTCTCAAATATGTAAGTTCATAAATTATTTATGAAAACATTTAAAGAGTTATCAAGTTCAGAGTATAGACTTGCATGGGCAGCTCCAATTTCCAGTTATCCTGACAATAGACAAATGTACCATTTCTAAAATTTACAAACCACTGACATCTCATACTGCAAATGAAAACATTCAGGCTTTTTATATCAATCCTATTAGCCTTGGGAGGAAATATTAGTTCAATTAGAATATTTCCAGAAATCTTAAGAAGCAGCATGAAGCCAACTCTGCAGTGCATGTCTGCACTTTGTGATTTTACAACATGGGGCACTGTGCCAAGCACTCAAGGTGAGGACTTATTTCTATAGTTTTAGAGGTACTTTTTGTGTTTAGGCATGTTGACAGGATAGTAAAACAGACAGGAAAGTGAGGACACCCAGGCCGCTGCAGTAGTCTTTCAGCATATGGGTGAGCTATACCAGTGCCCAGGACCTCTATCATGGCTTTACGGCTAATACTTTCTACATTTTTCTTATATTTGATGAAAATACAGTGCGTAACAAAATCACGATCGACATAGATTTCAAGTTATAAATTTCAATATATAAAGATTTAACAAATGTTTAGAAATTTAACCATGAAAGTTAATACACAGGGAATTTAAAGTGCATCACATTTCTGAAGGATATCTCTTTCCAAAAGAGGTATCAAAGCCTCTTCTGAGGGCTTTGTATATTTTGATTGTATAGGTGAGCTCAGACAAAGTATTCATTGATTGCCCTTGAATAGCATTCCAGCCTGTCGAAGAGGACGTGGCCTCGAGTGTCTTAATTAACAGTCAGCCACACGGTTTACGGAGCATAAGCCTGAACTCTCAATAGCAAGGGAAGTTACAACAAAAGGCTGAATTAGCAACTACAGGGCTTTTTTTCAACATTCACAAGTAAAGGTCACAGTGGATTTCAAATCAGGAGTTCTTTGCTCATTACCAGTCAATTATGTACAGTATGAACACCGTGGCGCATAAGCTGCTGAGGTAGATGTGCAAATCTTCTGTGACCTGCTGAAAAAGCTGCGTGAAGTGAAGCTGGTGCCAAAAATTGTTTTAGCAAGCCTTTGAGTTCCGTTTACATGGAGTTATTTTTTTTAAAAAAAACACCTTTCCAAATAGCATGCTGTAAAGAATACAAGAATAACATGCCTTTTGAGCTTATCTTAGCCTCAACCTCAGGCAGAAGAAAATGTGTCTGCCTGAGCTTACATTGTTACAGGTGCATATGCAAAATGTATCCCAACTCTCAAATACTGCTGGCGACTGAACAGAAGAACAAAGGTAGCAAAATAACAAGGAGGTACAAGGCTAAGTGCGAATATGGGAGGGAAAACAAAGAAACATAAGGATGCAGGAAGACAGGAGTTGACAAAGAGAGGGGGGGCGTGCTTTTTCTTGACCCTTGAATGCTCAGTGTTTGCTCTCTTGTCAGACCGAATAATGGTGGACTGTTTGCTGAAAGCAGCAGTGTGAGACCACAGAATAAAAAACCCCATCCCAGTCCCCCAGACTCATGCGCTCCATACTAATAAAGCCGGGCATTTCTCGAGTCTGTTGGTCCGGCCTCCATTGGCTTCGGCTATAACAACATGTTTCAGCTGCATTTCACAGTTGTTACTTGCAAATCCTCACATGTAGTAAAGCGTTTGCCTTGGAGCGAAATGCTCCCTAAAAAGCTGAAATGGTAATTCCTAAAGAAGTGTTAAATAACTGTTGGCCCTTTGTTTATGATGGATGAAAAGAAGCCATTGAGTAGAACTGTGCAAACCTGCATTTTAAAGATAAGCATGCTGTTCTGCATTCATGAAAAGAGCGAAGAAAATGTCTAAGGACTTAGTGTTGTTATTGTCTTCTCCTTTTAATATTGGACTGAAGATTAGTCTGTGCAGCAGAACAAGCCCTGGGTTAAAAAATATTTGCTGGCATGTTAAAAGAAGAGTACTTCTAAGGATGCCTGCAACATTTAATATAGGCAATCAAATGGATTTTTCTTTTTTTTTCTGGCCTTTGAATCATTGTCAAAATAGCTTCTGGAAGTCTTTGTTGGCGAAAGTGAACCTTATGATATGAAAACCGACTTCTGGTACAAAGTCAGATACACTCTTGTCGTTGCATGGATGAGTTCTGTGCTGCAAGACCTCTATTCGGAGTATACCACATTGCATAATACTATCATTTAAATTTATTCTCTTCTGAGACCACTGTGTTGTGTGCTACCACATAAAAGCACACAGTGTTGTAGGGAGCACAATTACCTGGCATCCCGTGGAATGGAATAAAGTAATGCGATGTAATGAATCTGAATATTTCTCAGACTGAAAACTATTAGACATGAAGGACAAGAGATGAATGTTGGAGTTACAAGAGAGCAGAAATGTCATTCTTACCTTCAGATTGCTTTGTTAAATTTCACACTGAATATTCTTTAAAACATTATCACCTCTTTTTAAAGTTGAAATGAAATCTGCACCTGATGTTTCGAAGCTTTAATCGCACCATATTTTCTGCTCATACATATGACTTATTAACCACTGATCACGTTTGAAGTAATGTTTGGTGGCGAGGATAGTGGCTTTAGCCAGTCGCCTGAAAAAATAAGCAGTAAAATGCAACCTCTTTACCAGACTGCTCAGTTGTCTCAACTTGCTTCCTTTGGCCTTTATTTCTGTCTCTTGTCCCATTTTCTTGCTAATATGTAACTCTTCACTTCACTCCAAGCTCATGTGCTGGAAAACCAAGATAAGCCCATGCATGGTCTAGTTAATTTCTGGCAGCAAGACATTCCTGAGTTTTCTTAATGGGGGGAAGGGTTCATCTGAGTGCTGGACATTTCCACGGCTGTCTTTGAATTATTTTTGTGCTTCTCAAACTGATATAAGCCAAAACAAATTTTAGAAAATGCAATGTAAGACAAATAACTAAGAATTGATTCACATATCAAATGCAACTTTTGGTGGGACATATTACTTGACCAGTAGTGGAAAAATACTGATATGCACTGCCTTCAGCTCTGTAAAAAAATATAAGAGAATAGATGAAGTGAGCGACGGGAATGTTGTCTGAATTAAATAACCATAGTTTGAGGCTGTCATACATTCCTTGAAATGGAGAGAAGCTTGATACTTACTGACTACATAACATTTCTTCACGGCTAATCAAATCTATAGCAAACTCTAAATCATTTATATTCATATGTAGATCCAGCTGAATTCATGCAGAGTTTACCTACTACATTTGCGCTCTCACACCTTGTCAACACAGGCAGTGTTTAGAGAGTGAAGTGCACATCAGCACATTCATGCCGTCGCTACAGGCGACAGGAAGCAGCTTGACGCCTTGCCCTCACCAATACAGGGACCAACAAAGCACTTCAATCTTTCATCTCCTATGACTACCCCCCCACCTCCCAATCCATTTCTCCACACGATGACTCCTCATATCCTGAGTATCAGGCTACACTTATAGAAAGGAGTTGATGGTGAGTGGGAGCTTGATCAGAATTCCCAAAGGGTTTCATCAGCACCTTTCATGAGACGAGAGCCCAGAGACACACTCCTACCATGTGCGAAAATAAAAACCTTCTCAAGTGAATCTGTGTCTAAATGCGTATCATCTTCAGTTCCTCTCTACTGTATATATTTCCCTTGCATATTTATATACTAAACTTATTCTTATTCTTCTTCTTTCGGGTGATCTGCCTCCTCCTCACCCTGTCCCTAATATCCTCTTCTGTCACACCAACGCTCTGCACGTCCTCCTTCTACTACATCCTTGAATCTTCTCTGTGGTCTTCCACTTTGCCTCCTGCCTGGTGGTTCCATATTCAACATATTGTGTCCAATATATCCACTATCACTCCCTTGCACCTGTGCAAACTATCTCAGCCTTGCCTCTCTAACTTTGTTTTCAAACCACTCGACCTGAGCTGTCCCTCTGATGCACTCATTTCCAAAGCTTGGCCTCCTGTCTTTTCATTAGTGCCACTGTCTCTAAACCAAACATCTACCATCAGACCATCCTTTTCACTGTTGCTTCTATCCATCACAAATCACAGCTGACACTCATCTCCAGTCACTCCACCATGTCAATACGCTCTTCTTCACCTCCCGTGTACATGGTCTGATTTGGATAGCTGACCTCACCTATTTAAACTCATCCACTTTTATTATTTCTACTCCTTGTAGGGTCACTGTTACATCCGTCTCTCTCTCTCTCATTCACACATATGTATTCTGTCTTGCATGTACTACTTTTCATTCCTCTTCTCTCCAGAACATACCTCCACCTCTGCAGGCTCAGTTCCACCGTGCCACTACTCTCGCTACAAATTACAATCTCATCTGCAAACAATATAGTCCAAAGAGACTCCTGCCTGACTTCATCTATTAATCTGTCTATCACCAGTGCAACCGATCCGTGATGTATTCGCACCCCTAACTTGAACCCCTCTGTCCCTTCTCAATAATATGCTGATGATATCACAATGAAAGAAGCTGGTGTTGTTTCTGCTCTACATCACAGCACTCTAATCAAAAGAGACAACAGCTTGAAATCAAAGACAAAGCCGTTATCAATTAAACTGTAGCTGATGCCAAGCATCTTGATGAAACATTTTAGCAGCGCCAGCCTCATCTCTGATTATGAAATCAGACAGCTGGCCCAGTGATGGAAAGACGGTCAATGCTTTGTGTACGCGAATGTGAACGTGCATGAAAAATGTGTACAAAGGAGGTGCAGCGTGCAAAGGGCTCCAATCATGAAACCCAAGTATAGCTGGAGAGAGTTGTGACACACTACAGCCTCGGCCCAGCTGTCAGTGGTTTATCATGCGGCAGGGCGGAGAGGAGCAGCTCTGGTCCACTGCTGGGATTCAGGGGCCAGAAACACATTATCCAGAGTGATTTTTCAAAAGTGAACAAAAGCTCTACTCCTGTGAAAAGAGAGTTGTTACAGCAGCAACTGTAGCATCACAAACACTCAGATTCCCTGCTGTTTGTCAAAACAGTCCCATCGGGCGATTTCATGAGGCCAAAAATCACACAGGACACATCGCAGAGCATGAAAAGAAAGTGATATTTTATATTGTGACATAATAACGCAAAATAAATTCCTGAATAGTTTAATTTGACCTAAAGTTTATTTCCTTTTTGTTCTGCCCCTGTTATATTTATTTTAAGTATGACTCAATTTGTCTGGGGCCGTCCTAAAACCCGATGACACAAACTTTAACCCTTTTTTTCCACATAATGGGGATTTTCACCAGAGGAATCTCAGTTCTGCTAGACTGATAACCTAAGGCAGCAATGACGACACACATCATCATTCGGAGAACAAGCCTGGGCCTGAGGTTTCTATACTTTTGGGAATTTGCCTTTGCTTTGTTAACCTTGGCAACATACACTTTGGCAGCACATAAAGACAGAGAGAGCAAAATCATCAAACAGGGTTTCCCTTCTGTTTTCTAATGGGAAAATTAAAGCAGATCAGAATAAATCAGTAAGTTCCCTAGATGTTTAAGCAACAAATCACCCACATTCTTTGCTGTAATCAGCACAAACACCACAATGAAAAATAAATGTGACATTGTCATGGCTGCTCCAAATCATTATCTATCATTAATGGATTTGGTGTTCTCTTTTTCTGATGCATTTGAGGCAGCAGAATATGCCTTTTGGACTAAATATAGATTGTAAATACGGAGCTGTAATCTGCACTCAGGAGCAAAATGAACAGCAATAAAAAAAAGGAGGCACAGCACTAACAGACGGCCTGAAAGTGATCCAACAGACTTGGGCAAAGAAATCTGAACAAAAAAAAAAAAGAGAATTCATTGGCTTATTCAGTGCCTAAATCATTTCAGAACAATGAAACCTCTTGAAACATATTTAGGCGTTCCTGCCTCGGAGAATTCTACTATCATCTTTTCATCATCAATAAAAGCATTTTAATCTTTTTTTTAAAAAGTATTTCGCTGGCTCAAGACTGCTAGATAACAGCGAATGTTTGATCCCCTCACAGATGAGCACAGGTTTTTCATCTGTTTGGTTAGTCGCAGCAGCTCTTTGCGGATATGCTTTCATTTAAGTCGTCTCTATGCTTCATACACACATTAAAGGAAAGCAAACTTGCACATACACCTCGTTATGCTGTGCTGAATAGAGAAGGCTGCTGCTGGGTGGTAAACATTGCAAATATAACTGCAATGCAGACTAGTGAGAAAATTATAACACAAAGTTAGCTGCTGACGACATAAGGGACGCAAATCACTCTCCAACTAAAATGATTAGTCTAAATCCATTCTGTAATTCAGTTTTTCAGCCCCAAAGTGCAGCAGCTGTGCCTCAGGAACAGCTCTGTAATCAAAGCCCAGATGTTTTATCAGTAAATGCTTTTTCCATAACAATAAAATGACTTCACCTATTTTATTGTCTGCAGCACAGCTGGACTGTGAAGAAAACCGAACACCCTGAAACCCCTTTAAACTATCACTACAACGAGACCAGCTATGTAATTTGCTGAAGCTTAAAGCATACTTTATGAATATGATTCATACCAGTGGTCCCAAGGACAGAGGAATGTTATACCCCACAAGAAAGTATAGAAGAGACAGTTTCATTAATAGCAGGCTAGAAACGCTGCAAAACTGCAGAGTCATCTCCTGTGCGGTGATGGGGATATTATAGCATATAGCTATACTAACCTCACAACTGCATGTGAGTGCATGTTCTACACTTACTTTTGTTGTACTCTAGCACGCAATGGGGAGTAAGATAATCCCCCCCCCCCAAGCCTGGAATTAGGAGGGGAGACAAAGAAGATGGAGTATGCACCCATTGTCACAAGAGATTACACACCGATAACATGGAAGTTATGTTGACAACATACATATCAGATGTTACTGCAGGTGAAAAATGGTTTGGAGGATTTATTAGGTCGAGGTATGCACGGTGACCTGAACTTATCTTGTTACACGAAGAAGAAATAACAAACAAAACACGCTTGTAGAGGTGGGCTCTGCAGACATGCACCCTATTGTCTCTTTCCATGTGAGAAAATGTGTTCCAGACAGAAAGTGATTCTATTTTTCTTTTCACTGCTGACCCATTTCACTAGAAATTATTGACTTACATACTCTATGCTTCTTACAGCGAACGAGTCTCATTAGTCAAATGAGGAAAACATGGACATTTTGTGCATGCCTGCAGAGTTTGACCTTAAAAATATGTTTCTTTTCCCAAACTATTAATGATCTTTTGCTGCCTTTTTGTAGCTCACTTAAATAAAAATAAAAAATAAAAATGCACTGAGCGCCTGGAATAAAAAACAAAGAGTACTACATTGTGTCTGTCATTAAGAACATTTGTGAGGTTGACTGACTGGCTGGAAGCAGACAGGGAATCAGCTCCATAAACAACTGCCTGGGAATGCGAGGGCTCGTGTGTGCTCAGGTAAGCTCACCTGAATGCAACTGAATCCCTAGGAGACAAGGGGAGAGCTGGAGTCCATCAAAACACAACAATTAACTGAGTTAGAATAACAAGGGCAGCACACATACAGGCACACAGATACAACCCCCCCTCCGAAAAAAATCGACATTCCATTTGGGCAACAGTTTCTTCAAAACAGCAGACATCTCTACAAGTTAAAATGTGTGAATTTAGTCATTTGGAATGATTAATTTAAAGCTCTGACAAGGATGACAAAAAATTATACACAAGCATCACTGGTAACATTCATCCTGTGGTCTCCTTTTTGGCAAAAACACCTTAAATGCAGCTTTAAAAGCCAGCAGTATCAACTTTAAGATGCTAAAGAAATTCAAGAGGAAAATAAATCAGATTAAAAAAAAATGCACAAATCATTTGTAGACCACTGCACATAAAATGCAGCATAATTTGGAAGTAAATTCAATATTATTCTGTTTTTTATACACTAACAGGATTAAAAGTTGTAATTTGTAAGAAACTCTATTCACTAATTAAAAATGCTAAGCACTTTGGGATGTGGCCCAGTTGTTTTTACTTGTAGTAAAAAGCCCATCTCCTCTCTTTATGTGGCCGAGTTAATCAAGTGAAACCGCCTAAATTGCACAAACATAATTAATCAAGGTAAACAAAATATCTGCCTGCTTAAAGCACAGGTCATTACTTTAGTCGATACTCTAATACAACTGTGCTACACAATGGATGAGAGCGAGTCAGGTCTAGCACAGTTTCACATTTGGGCTCTGAACTCACCATTTACAATTAGAAACATGTAGAAGTCAGAAAATACATTGTTGCAAAGAGGAACTGACGCTCTGGCAGCTCAGATTAAAATCCAACACTGTACCCTGGTTAACAAGACAACCCATCTATTAGGAAAACTATGATGTCAGCTTCTACAATTAAAGCAAGCTTGTGGTTAGAAGTGAGACTGCCATAAGTATTTAGATGGAGCACAATGAATGGCTTTGCACTTTCCATTCATCCTCCTTTGTGAGAATACATGCCGGGAGTAAATTAGCGTACTGCCCTGTAATAAGTGCAGACAGTCACTTTATGTTTGGACTGACAATGGAACCAGAAGAAATCCTATAGGCCTTTGTGTGGTGTACTAAAACCCAATACATGACCTCACCTGGAAGAGGGAAAAACAGTAAATAAATAAATCCAATAGCTTTGCACATGTGCTGTTTAAACAATGACCAGCACGCTTAAGCACACAAATTATGGTAATCAGAAGTCAGCAGCAGGCGCATACTCGAAAATGTGACTACATTCACAGTTCGTCACAACTATTGGCATAAACCCGTGGAATCTCACTGAACAGCTGCAACATGAAAAGCAACTTTTCACACTCATAGCATTGCCAAGTGCATTTGGTAAATTTCCCAATGAACTTGAAGCGAGAAAGAGAATGTTTTCCACTGCTGAACATGACATAGTGCAGCTGTGTGCCAGTGTACGGCATTCAGCTCCTCCACAACACGGCTGTTCAAAGAGCTGCAGGCTCTGTCTAGGGATTTAGGGCAGCCACCAGCCCAGCTTAAATCTTATTAAAAAAAAAAATCTTCACTGATTGCCTCAAAAACTGCACTGCAGTACGTGGTGAGTCCTTATGGATCAGCCATCCAATGAGATCATTCATCAATTTGTTAAGCTCTTTAGGTGCCACTATAAAGTACAATTTTCATATCAAAGAATGACATTTTAGAGAGGTGCACTGTATCTGATAGTTGCCATTTTATGCTTTGTTTTGTTTGAGGACATAACTATGATTGAGGACGGAATAAGACAAAAGCTGTTTTGAAGTCTCGCAGTGAGCGCTGAAAGGAGTGAATCTAATTGCCAGTCTGGAAGATAAACTACCAGTGTGGGGATATGTGTGTCATCAAGCATCAAGCAAGGTACACAGAGAAAGAAAGTGACAAAGAGGAAGAGAGGCCCACAGAGATCCATTAAAACAAAACAAAAAAAGAAAGCCCAAGTGAGACAATAATAAGGGACTGAGCCCTCACTCAGCAACAAAAAAATCTGCATGGGCTCAACTGCTGATATTCAGTACCAGCTCCTGCATTTGAGTCATCTCTTATTAGCACCCCATCCACCTGTTGAGATTGATTTTAACCTGTCAAATATCAAACCGAAGGCACGGAAAATGAGAAATGAGAATGGGAGCTCGCCGAGGTGCTTGTGGGAAAAGAGGGCCCCTATTAGAGCCGTCCTTTGTGCTCACTCATCACAGCTGAAGGATAGCAGAAAGGACACACTGTCAGGCACACTGCTTCTGCTAATCGGCAACACCGGCATGATTGCCTCAAACCATTCACAGAGCCTGCGTCTGATTACATATCTACAGCTCTACTAATTAGTAACTGGCTAAATCAATCATTACTTTCTAAAAAATAATGAGCGACTACATTAGGTGCTAAAAGACTGACCTACCTATGGCATCATTTGCAGTAGGACAAACTAATGAATATACTAATAAATATTTGAATAAAATTTTAATAGGCGTAAAAGATCTAATATTCCTTTTTTCTCCGAAATGCTGGTGGAATGAAATTCACCAGAGCATAAACAAAAGCTACCCAGAAACAGTACATCTTTCCTTCTATTTCACTGCATGCCTGTTATCTCACTTACTTAAGCTGAAATAATGGAAATCTCTGCAATCTTTGCAGATGCCTTTTGATTTGTAATTCTGCCTAATTAGGCACATTGTTGAGTGGATTCAAGCCTTACCCTTCTTAGAGAAATCTGAATTTATTAAACAGCAACAGCGTGACAAATTCACTGTAACATCCTCAAAAGTGAGCGTGTCACAGACTCATTTCAAATTTAACGGCTATCACTCAATATAACTCCAAGAGTGGATGTTTAAATTGAGGAACTTACCGCTGTCCTCAATGGAGAAATGAAAGATGTCGTTTGTCGCGTTGTCCCCATCCCTCAGAATATAGCATATGCTCATGTCGTCAATTTCAGCTGAAAAAGAGCACATTTACATAAGTACAAGAAAAATCCTGCTCACAAAATTTTGCATCAGCTATTTGGCAAAAACAACTAACAAAATATGTTCAGTTTGTTCCTATCTACTTGTCAGTGTCTTTGTGCCTGTGTGCCTAAATGTGCACGCTGACAGCACCAGGGGAATCCGAGCAAAAAGAACTGCCTGAAAGGGCTGTAAACAAATAAGACTCTTGAATGATGCCGGACATTAAGACCAGCTTGACTCGTGGGATGCCATCACAGCAGTCTGTCTGCTTGCCATCTTGATAGCGTGGTGCTAGACAAGCTTCCTTATAGCACTAAAAACTGCAAAGTTTCCACTTGCTGCGTTCAATATTTTATGTCAGAATATCTCCCTTCAAAGGGACAGATGCATACAAATGTGTAGCCTAAACTTTCAAATGCCCAGGAGATAGTGTCTTTATTTACTGTCTGTTTACTCTTGTGAGAACTCTTGAAATATTGAACAGGCCTCTAGGGGAAAGCATCTCACAGTGGCTTAGTAAATAAAAGCAGGGAATACGTGGATATTGACTGTGGCTGCTATCCTGATATTTACCATTACCAAGACACCCCTCTGGTCTGTTTGAAATGTAACTTCTGTACTGCACCATGTTATTTACAAAGCCAGTGATTTGCTGGGAGCTAGAATACCGCATCTCTCTCCCTCTGACATGTTTGCATGTTCACATTATTTATCATCACGTCTGTAATTCTCTTGTCTACTGTTATATTCCTCTGGTAAAGCACAAACCACCCTAAGTTTCCTCCAAAGTGAAATGTTTTAGGCACTGTTTGAAAAATGCTCTCCTCCAGAGCGAACTAGTCAGCCTGAGGCACTAGCATACTTCTTTCTGTAAACAGGCGCTCTCTAGAGTGAAAACAAAAAGTTTATGATTTTTAAGACCATTGGAGTAAGGCCATTTAAAAGTCTAAGTAAAAGCAGGGTAAGATTAAATTCACATCAGACTGCTCCGAATATTTTGAAAAGTCTTCTACGTGAGTTTTACTGCAGGAGATTGCAAATCCATCAGAATGTCACAGGACTGAAAAGTTTTAAAGAGCAGCCTTCTTACCTTGCGTGAAGCTGTTGATAGTTGCATTTCCTCTGGCGTGGTTGATAAGGTAGCCATGTTTTGGGGCTACAGTAATCCTAAAGGTCACAGAGTCCTGAATGCTGTCTCTGTCCTCTGCTTTCAGGGTCTTACTAGTGATCACAAAGCCTAAGTGGCCTGTCTCCAAAACCCGCAGTGTTGGAGCACCTTTATTAACCAGAACCTGTGGTACACCATTATCCACGGAGAGGATGGTAATCTTCATCATTTGAGGTTTTCGGGTCTCAAATACAGTATCGGGAAAGACATAGAAGTCTGTGTGAGTGCCATCGGTGACAGTGAAGGAGAAACTGTCCTCTGTACTCTCTGTGCCATCGTGCCTGTAGCTGATCAAGTTCTCATTCAAGTCCTGCTTTGTGAATGAGGTGACAGGCCGGGTGTTGTTAAAGAGCAGGCGACCATGAACTGGAATCTGAGTGACTGTGAATTTCAAGAGACGGTCAACGGTGTCCCTGTCTTCAACTGTTAGCTCAAAAGGTGTGATGAGTTTGTTTTCTCCCTCAGTCACTGCCAGACTGTGTACCGTCAGTACAGGCTTTTTATTATCCACATCAGCGATGGAGATGCGGAAAGTGCGGAACACGGGATTATAGCCATCAGTCACTTCAAATTCAAAGCTATCCATTTTCACTTCGTCATCCGATGTGTGAATGTAGTAGATTTTGTTGCCAGCCAGCTGGAGCTGTGTAAAGGATGAGATGGGCATCCCAGGTGTGTCTGTGCACTCCAGGTGTCCTCTGACTGGTGCCCGGGTGATTGTGAAAACTAAGTGTTCATCTGGGCTGTTGAGGTCACTGGTACTGAGGAGGTCTGTTGTCAAAGTAACCCTGCCACCCTCTTTAAGAGATACACCTTTACTGACCACATCAGGGAAAACCATGTCTATGCTGCCGATTGTAACATAGAAGTATCTGTCAATCAAAGGGTTGATGCCATCAGTCACATCAAACTTGATGAGGTCTCGAATTCCCTCTTGTCCATTGTGGATGTACACAATCAGACCCTGATCCACCTCGCTTTGTGTAATATTCATTCCAACTGTGATATTTTGCAACGTCCCTGAAGGCGTCGCTCTTTGCAAATACCCTTGACTGGGTCCGTATCGAATTATATATGTTAGCGTGCTATCCTCAGAGTCCAGATCAGTAGCTTTTAAAACATCGCTGTTAATGACTTTCACATCACCTATCTCTATTTCAAGGCCATCATTGATTGCCATCCTTGGGGTTTCGTCGTCCACAGGGATAATCATAACAATGACTGTTTTCTCCACACTGAACTTTCCATCTGTAAGAACAATATCAAAGCTGTCCTCTGTGGTCTCTGAGTCATCATGCTCATACACGTAGCTGGAGGCCTCCCTGATCTGATCCAAGGTAAAGTTAGACACAGGGACGGTGCCAGTAGTGAGCTGATTGAGAATAAATCCATGCTTGGGGGGTTTGGTGATGATGAATGTCAGCTGATCAGAGGGGAGATCAGCATCAGCACCATTCAGAATGGGAGTGTCAATAACTATGTTCATGCCCTCCATAACCACAAACTCTCTCATGTAAATCTCTGGCTTTTCATCATTAGAGGGGATTATGGAGATGGGGAAAAAGTGCCTTTCAGAGAAATTGATGCCATCAGAGCATCTGAATGTAAACCTGTCTTCTACTGGCTCGACTCCTTTGTGAATGCTTTGAACATAATAAATGTGATTCTGTTTGATGTCCTTGATGGTGAAAGCACTAATAGCTGTTCCAGACCTGGATTTCTCTGAGCCTGGGGCTGGGGAAATATTTTCCACATACCCTGAAGTCGGCTGTACGATGATTGTACATAGAAGGTCATCGCTGGGGGTGTCGACATCATCTGCGCTTATGTGGAGAATCTGAATGGCATGCTTCTCTCCCTCAACAACAGTGAACTGCGGCCCCACAAAGACCTCTGGAGCCTGGCTGTCCAGAGGAAGAATGGTGACATGCACTCTGACACCTGTGATCTTATTTCCTCCGACAGTCCACTCATCAGACATGTCTGTCAAAGTGAGATTGAAAAAGTCCTCCTTTGTGCTTGAGCCTATCTCCCCACTTGTGTGAGCATAGACCACAAAGCCATTAATAATATCAGCTTGGGTGAATGTGCCCGATGAAACACCTCTAACCAGGATTTCACCCAATGACGGCGGGTCTTCAACTATGAAGGTTAATCTGAGGTCATCTGTGTCCTCATCTCTTCCTTGAATGACATTACTTGTGATTTCTGTTGCTCCATTTTCCAGTACATCTATGTAGGAGCCAATTGTGCCAGCAGGAAGACTTATAGTTGGAGCCTCATCATCAATTGGCTTCACATTGATCTTTATAGTAATTGGGACTATGTGCACCCCATCGCTGACATCTATTTGTATGGAATCTACTGTTGATTCATCTCCATTATGAATGTATGAAATTAGGCCATTTGTAATATCCTCTAGACTGAAAGCATTTCCTTTGGTCATATCAATGAATGTAAACTGGACCTGACCATGCAGTGGTGGCTGAGTTAAGGTGAAGGTTATCTTTTTCTTTTCCGTGTCTGTGTCAGAGGTGTCCAGCTCAGCACTCGTAAGGATATGTCTGCCACGCTCAAGCACAGTAAATCCAGAGTTCTTTATTTGAGGCGGCTTGTTGTCCACAGGCTTTAAAAATATAGTGAAAACCCCTTCTACAGTATTCCCAGAAACATCCTCAACAGTGTATCTAAACTGCAAAACATGAGTGGTAATTCCAAGCTCAAGATCAGGTGGTTTGTAAGCTATTTTGTGGTGATTGATTTGAGCCTGAGTGAAAGTTGTGACTTCGGTGTTTGGATTTTCAGTCAATACCAAAGCTCCGAGTACAACAGGGCTGTTCTCATCTGTGTCTGTCGGTGGCTGCACGATTGTATATTTGAGATCACGATCGTCTGAATCGAGGTCAGTGTAACGGAGGAATTTCTTTCGGAAGTAAGTAAGCTGATACTCATGCACAGTCATTTGCAGCGTCGCCCCAGGGTACAGTTCAGGTGGAAGGTCGTCAACAGGGAGAATTTTGATGTCAAATGAGCTTTGACCTGATTGATTTGGTGGGTCATTGTCATCTTGAACCGTAAACACAAACTGATCCATGACTGTGCTGGTACTGTGAGGTCCAATGTGCTTGTAAAACAGTTTACCATCAGTAATATCCTGCTGCAGCCATTCAGTCACTACTTTCTCATACATTTCGTCCTCTGTATTAAACTTCCAGGTTGATGGGTCTTCTGGGGCCTCAGACTGACGCAGCATCACCTGTCCCAGTGTGGAAAAAGGAGGCTCGATTGTGAATTTAATTGTGGAATCTTCTGAGTCGATGTCTGCTGCACTGAGCATAAGCGAGGTGATAGGCATCATTTGGTTTTTGAATAAAACCAAACCAGTGTTGGCATTTATAATGGGAGGCTCGTCATCTGTCGGCACAACAGTAATAGGAAACAGAAACTCCACCTCATTTGTGCCATCTGTCATTCTGAAAACAATATTATCACTGTACGTGTCACTGCCATCATGTTGATAAATTACTACACCAGCATCAAGGTCAGCTGGGGTGAAAAATTTCCTCCTGGAGCCAAGAACAGTCAATTCACCATGCCTCAGGCCATCAATAACAGTCATTTTGACTTTCTCTAAATTATCCTCATCACTGATTTCCAGATTCTGTGAACTGGACAGAGGCCTGGACTGACCCTCATACAGCAATTGTCCAGTATTCCTAGTAACCACAGGGGCCAGCGTGTTCATAGGCTTTACAACAATCATGAAAGCAAAAGGATCTGACACAGCTCCCTCTCCATCCACAACCTCAAACTCAATCTGGAAAATCCTCTCAGTGTCCGAATCCACAGCAGGGGGCTTGTAGGCAATTTTCAGCTCTTTGAGGTCTCCTTGGTAAAATGAGGTTATTGGCAAATTCCTATCATCAGTGCTTACTATGTAGCCTTCCTCAAAGGACAGGGGAGATGTAATATTGAAGATTAATTCATCAGGATTAGACTCGACATCCTCTGCAGCCAGCATATCCGTGGTTATTGCTGTCATTACAAACTGATCTACTTCCATCATCATCATGGCAACAAAGCTGGGTTTAGGAGGTATGTTGTCTTCACCCTCTTTGATTCTGACCAGAATCTGGAAAAATTCCTGCTTGAGCAAATTGCCTTCTTTATCATGTAATTCCACAACCATCGGAATGTAATCTCTGTTAGGTGACTTCAAAGCGAAAGTGTGCTGATAACGGGTGTTCATTTTAATAAACTCATCACAGTCCACCATTGTTCCGAGGCTCTCTTCATCCACAAGTTTTCCATACCTGGGCAGCACATTGCCACTGGAGAGGGAAGCTATTTTGCACTGATGCGCACTTCTATCATAGGTGAATTCTAAAATTTTCTTATCGATGGGATTACTTGTGCCGAGCAGTTTTTCAACAGTGAGCGGCATGTTTTTCGTCAGCACCTCCAGCTGTGTAAAAATAACCTCCACCTCCATCATAAAAGGTATTATAATTGTATCCGTTTGCGTGTCGTACCTGAGTTGTAACCTCACTCTATCCTTCGGGGGACTCCGAGAGCCAAAGTGAGAATACTTCACGTCATTGGGACCAAATTCACACGGAAACTTTTTCGGAGACAGGTGTCCAGGCCTTTGAGACAAAGGATCGTTGTCTAGGACTGTTATGCTGCATCTATCACCGGGCTGAACTTGGATAACCAAATCGTTGATGGGATCAATGAAGACTGATCTCCCGAAAGGCACGCGTATCCCATTATTGGCAACCAATATCGTGTCTTCTGACAGCTCAGCCCTCAAAGCGTATGATAATCCATAGCTGTCAAAAACCTGTGCAACCACATCACCTGTCAGAAGAACTGCGAGCAGAATCAGAGCGGCGCCAGTCCCGTGCAGATGCGGGTGAATAATCCAAGCCATTTGTAGAGTGGAACTGCAGAGGAAACACCTTCAACTTTGTGCATGCAACCTTGTAAACCGCGTACCTCGGTTAAAGTTGCAAGAGTACAAAATCGGAGTTGGATAATATCACGCACCTGTGAGCACTGAGGTGCACCATTCTCTCACAGTAGCTGTGCACTGATAGTCCAAACTTCATACTCCTGCCTAGCTGGAGTAAGGAGAGCCACGCCCTCCACTCAGCCAATTGGTCGATATCTCTCCTCCGGAACGCGTTAGCCAGGTTTTAAATGGACGTGGTTTGTGTCATTCTGGGTGGAAAAAGAATGTCGCGTCGGATAAACGCTCAGTTTCATTTAGTAAAAGAATGTGGTGCTATTTATGTATTAGACGTGACTTTGCGTATGTCCCCAGCAGAACTTGCAATAAGATATGTGAGCAAGTTACTTCGTTTAAACACGCCAAAAGCAGACTAGCGGTCTTTATTAAATATACATTCAAATATAGTTGAATTACTCCAAAATATCCACATTAATAAGGGAATGAGAAGTCCAGCTGTATCAATGTGAGTGCAGAAGAGCTTTGTCTCCCTCTCCTGGGTTGCGCTGGAGTGAATATGCTCTGCACGTCTTCATTACCCTCCAAACTCACATTTTTTAATACTCACTGTGTTTGTTTGTTTTTAATCCATTTCGGAAAATTTGGTCTATGATTATATTAATATCTCGTGCAATTTGCAATTTGCAGGATTAACTGTCTTAATGTTTTCTGTTTTATTTAAGAAGTCACTGTTTTTGTCACTAGAGATTCAAATTATGCCTTGAAGGCAGTCCTCAACTCTTTTTTTTTTTTTTAACCCTGCTCACAATCCACTCCTAATGGGATCAAAAGTTCTATTTATGCAAATCATGTGGGAACATTGTCCTGCTTCTTGCTAGGGCAATCTAATCGCAGAGGTCCTCCAGATGTCAGGTGCTTTCCCCAGCAGAGCACTTTCCTCTGACAAGCTGACAAGCCCAGTCATGAACCTCTCTCTGTACCACTTACCTGGAGAACCAGTGTTGATGAAAAGAACACCCACAAAGATACTGCACTACACAGCAGGGCAGGACAGAATGACTGAATTTTATTCCAAGTAGGGTTGATTTTGGTGCCATGAGCACTGCTGCACAGTCAGATAAGAATTACAAATCTGGTAGATTAAGAAATTTGTCTGGTAGAATCAGACATACGTCCAAAGGGGAGTGTATGGAAAAGAAAAAAAAAGAAAAATCTTGAACACGTGTGGTATTTTACTGTTCTCACATTCAATTAAAATGTCAGCAAGACAGATTTCTACAACACAGCCATGGTATTCATTGAGCCCACCTGCAGAAATAGCTGCTCATCTGTGTATATAGTATGTATACAGATACCTAAGATTCCCTGTAAATAGGCAGCAACTCTAGAGCTTTACAGTGCCTGGAAAAATCTGACTTCATTTGCGTTCCCTCTCTTTTGATCCCCTTTAGATGATTTTTCATTCCATCCACAAGCTTGTGGACGCACACATTGTGTCTGCACTTACCAATAGTTATGCATTAATGACACACAAACCATCTTGCAGCTGGCATGTGTTGAAATCAGTACACAGTAGCTGCCATAACAAACGTTGCACTTGAGTTGCACTGGACACTGTTGACAGGGTCCAATTATAAATCTAGCCCAGCAAACTGCAAGGCAAAGCTCCCAGTCCTTGACAGCTCCCAGTTACAAGAGAAAATGAAAAAGAAGATGAATAGGACTTTCTGACAGCAGCAATGGCAGAGAAGGTATTGGATCATATCCAAACCTTCAGGCTTATTTTGGGGAAGTTTGATGATATTCTGTCATATCACATTTATATCAAATTTATTGAAAATGACCAATCATTCTTAGTAGATAGAACTGTCAGTCCATGCAGCAACTGAAGACTGTAATCATGCTCCTGATGTGCAGAGGATTTATTGCTGGGTAGTAACACATGGCCCGGGACTGAGGTTTAAAAATTGCACTTCGGCTCAATTTCACATACCACTTGTGTTTATCGAAGTAGGAGCTGATTTCAGGTTGTTCAAGTTTTCACGCTGCTGACAGCTGACAACAAAAGTTTCCAGGCTCTTTGTTCGGGAGTTCGACTACTCTTTGTTTGTCGCTGTTAACACTCAAACCTTGGTTTACTTTGTTTCGAGACAACTTTGGTGACAGCTAACTACACTTTTACCAGCCGTCCAAAGACAGTGTCTATGTAGAACAAAAAGATACATATATTTACACTAGGTGGATCATATATCCAAAAATGCCATGTTTTTGCTTGTTGTTTACTGAAAACCTAGCTTCCAGTTTCCTCTCAGCTGGATGCCCTCCCAACAGGCTAAATACTGGAAGACTTGTATTCCCTCCTGTCAGAAACAACACTGTTATTTTAACCATTTTCACAGAGATATACATCATGTAAGGTGCCTTGAGCTCTGAGAAGTGACATCAAGTCAACCTGATACTTGGATAATGAGGCGCTGCAGGATGGACCATCTGTGCCTTCAGCCTGAGCTCAAATCTGGAGCCAAACAGACTCTTCACATTGTTTTGTTATGTGTGTATTCTGTCATTATTAACATTAACCACTATGTCTGGCATTAACATCATTTGAGATTTATACCCTTTAAATGTGGGTGGAATGCAACTGTTAAAAAAGCAATATTGTAATTAATAGACCACACAATGCATTAATTAAATCGAAATTAATTAAGCCGCTTCCCTTTCTCCCTTGTGCTCTTGATAAACGTCTCTTTTGGCACTACTGTGTTTGCTTCAGAGTTCATAAGTGACTCTGTTCCAACAATTGCCTTGACTTATCAGGACTATTTTTGCTGGTGGTCATTCCCTAGAGACAATGCAACCCTGGACTCAGTGATCTCATTAGGGCTATTTTAGCTCATCATTTCTCTGTAACACTGAGTTGAACCTCTAAGCTGAAAAGATGCCAGCTTCTCTGCCCTTCCCTATAAAAGTAAATAGTATAACCCACAAAAGCACGATGCACAGCCTACCAGCAGCCAAATCCATCTTCTCTCATTTATTTTACTCTTGGGATACTAAAGAACAAAAAGGCAGCTGATCTAGTGAAGTGTAATCATATTCTTTATTTGCACTCCCAAATCCCCAGGTGTCTGTGAACCCATGAATTAAGACTATAAAATATGGCCCTAGCACACATACTGCTTGCAAAACAAGTCAAGTATATTTATGGCATTCTTTTAAATAAATAGCTACAATGCAAAGTACTTTGCAAAAATCCAGGGATAATCAACAGATAGAACCAATTTTATGAACTGAGACATAATTTTATGTGCATGTGGAGCTACCTTCGTGTGTATAAAATATAGGTTGGCCACATTATGTTGACTTCCACTTAAATCAGGAAAACTGCAGACTATAGCATTTTAGCCTTAGCAGGTTGGATACATGGGTGGAAAAGTGGTGCCAGTGTGACTGATGTATTTGTAGAAGAACGTCATTCTCCACCGATTTCAGAATGAAGTTTGTTGAGCAATAAAACAATTCAGAAAATTAAAGAATTATGAATGAGATCATCATTTATTAATTGTGTAATGAAAAAACAGACTTTAAATTTTCTTTTAGTCAATAGCAGTGTTTATATTTTGTCTTTTTTAAAATTATAGCTATTCGTGGATGTTGATTTTTAATGAAACATGGTATTTCAGGTGACTTCAGAAAAAAATTGCATAAAAGTTGAAATTTAAGTTGAAGATGTTTGCAAATGAGGCAAATCAAGAAAGAAAAATTGTACTTTTTATTAATGATCATAACCAGGTTTGTCTATGGGGCAGGAAAAAAAATCTAGTTCAGCAATGCAGTTGGTTCATTAACCAGTAATATGTCAAAAAATGTGCAAAAAATCATGCAAAGAACCTGGAATAAGGAATAAGGGATAGTGGCTGAAAAATATATGCATGAGAAAAATAAGAAATGGGAAAAGGAATGAATAAAACAATCAGATGAATCACGAAAAAAAACGGGTATAGTATTGTTAGTGGTCATGTTAGGATAAGTGTAAATGACAATATGTATGCAGTGTGGTGTGGGGAATCCTTGGCCTATGGAAAAGTCTGATGGCATGTGGCCCAGTGGAAAATGTCTGGTCTGGAACATGTGAACCAACAGAGTAAAAGAAACAGAGCTTGGATTAATAATAAAATGTCTGATCTGAGTTCACAAGTCTCCAATCTACAATAAAACCATTTCCTCTATGTGCTGCTAATTGTTTGATGTAGTTGCCCTCTTGTAAGTAACCATTTTATAATGAGATTTTAATCAAGTGTGATGTGTAACTCTGTGTTACAAATCCTCCACAGTGCAACAATGCTAAAGCAATTGAGGGGCACCAGGTTACTGTCAAAACTGCCTTCATTATGGCTTGGCTCGATATAGTGCCAGTTAAGGACACAAGCACATTTACCCATTCATCTGTAACTGAAAACTGTGTGCAGTCTTTTATGTGTTATTAAAACTCAAAATTATGGGCTTCCTGTAGAGATGTGGTCGCCTACAGGTCAAAGGTTACATCAGTTAATCGGATTGCTGCCGGATACCCCACAGGCCTTCCTACTCTTGATGAGTTTTCAAGCTACGAGGCACTTAACATTTATGCCCACCGTGTGGGCTGAACTCGTTTATGCTGCACAAGAAGAAAGAGAAATGAGATTTCAGCTGGTGAGAGTCACTGCGTGACTTCTGCACATCATTTTGTCATGAGCGGAAAAAGTTGAGCAGAGTAATCGGTGTGGGAAATTACAAATTTTAGTTCATGATCTTCTGCACTGATTTTATTTTATTTTTTTAAGTGCCAGATCTTTTTTAAAGTGGACCAAACACTTCATTTTAGGCAGTCTTTTAAGGTTGTTAAACTTTTCAGTTTCCACTTTATGATGAGCTAAATGTGTTTTCCCTCTCGTCTCTGTTTGATCTAAGTTGGGGACTAAATCGGCGATACCATCAGGACGAAACAGAGAGCAATCACTAGATGCTCGTGAAAAAGCTGCATACACAGCACATGTGGAGATAATAACAATTTAACTCTGTCTGCATTCCAATGTTGTGATTGTTGTGATATGATCCAGATTAATCTATTTTAGAAACCGAACTAAGCACATTTTTGTTTTATTTACTCTGACATAATGACATTTACTGCCTTAGAGTGAGAGCACATATGTAGATGCCTATTGTTCCAATATGCTGGGGAATGTCTCAAATATTTCTAAGTCCCCCTGCCAAGCTGTAATTGACTTAATCTTTCCATTAGCCCCTAGTTGCCAAAGCCAGCTGTCATCTGTTAAAGTTAACTGCTGTAACAAGGTGCTTTTCATGCTTTCTGGTAGATGTGAAGACTCAAGGGGGATTTTTAACCCCCTGACCGCCGGCACAGCACACAAACACACATACTCATGCATACCTCCTCATGCGTACCTGTATGTTCCCTGCTGACAGCTCTTATAAGCAGCAGCACACAAACTGACAAATTCTTCATTTTTTTCAGGTTATGGGGCACCGCTGATCTCATTGAGCTTGTTAATACTCCTGTAGACAGAAATAAACAGAACCTTTAACCTACACGCATCATCACTTCTCCACAGGTAGCAAACAGAGATAACAAGTCCCTGCAGCTTGCTAGGAGACAAAACCACATATGTAGAATGAGAGAAAGCAGAACTGTTTCTTATATTTCCTTAAATTATTTGAACATGCAAAATTAGCTTACAAAATATAAATTATTACAAAGTTGAATATATATATATGCGTGAATACATGTCTATTTACTTCACTGCCACTACCAGAAGATGGCAACATCACATTATACAGTAAAGCGTACAGTATTGCATCAGAAATATATTATTGTGTGACAGCATGATACAGTGTTAAGAAACACAGACAAAAAAGTCTTATTCTAGTGCAGAACTGATACAAAAATGTAGTTTATTTTTAAGTCTTGATGAATTAAAATTAAGCTGAACAAGGCAATTACAACTTACTATGTTTTACAGCACAATTTCATCCACGTGCATACAGTGAAAACGTACATGCATGGATCTTTCAATAATTAGATGGGAACCGTGCTACAATGAAATTTTCAGACGTGTTCGTTTTGGTTCAGCTTGTCAGTCACGCTATTTTCCATAGTTGTGTTTTCTCACTACTGAAAGACTGCCGGGCTTAATTAGTTCAAGATCTCAACAAATGACTTTGAACTTCTATTGCTAGCTTGACTATTGCATCAGTGTTCAATTTTAGAAGCAGGGTCAGAACCTGGCCAATACATACCACATCTAATTGACAGAAGCTGGACTGCAATGCCAAATGAGTTCTACACCCACAGGCACAGCAAATGCCCTGAGGTCCTGTTAAAAGTGAGCATATATAACGCACAATAATGGGAAACGGTGTATACTTTGTTTATTTCAGTTTTTCTTTTATTTAATCATTTATTTTTGTTCTTATTTAATTCAGTCATGACTTTTAAACAGACTGAGGAAACGTCCACCAAATAGTGACTGACTAATGTGAGGTAGAAGGAGGGCTTATATATGTCTGGTCTTCTGTACCAGGCAAAGTTCAGTCAGTTTATCAAGTAATGACTAAATAGAAGCAGGGTCAAAACCTGGTCATACAGTAGCTTTCTCATTAAAGCAACCAACAACAAAATCAACAACTGTAACCCTTAAAACAGATACAAAAAATCTATTGATATATTGTTAATACATTTGTCTTGAATGATGAAAGCACAATTTATCATAGTGGTACAATTTCACAGTGATACAGCAATGTGTGTATCAATATTCCTGACATACTTAATACAATCTCATAACTTTAGAAATATCTGCTGATGGCTGGTGCACCAGAAACCTGATCAAAAGTTTACTACTGAGACCTTTTTTTGTAAGTGCACGGCAGTTCTTGTTATTAATTATGTGCAGATTAAACACATAAATCCCAGGTGCTGGCACAGAAAATAAGAGTCATTGCATACTTGAGAAAAGTGAAAATAGTAATCAACAAGCCGAACTGGGTCGCAGGAGTCTGAGGGGAACAACAAACATCATTAACAAACGTTTGACCTAGAATTTCTAACTCTCATTGAACGTTCTCCTCTTAAGGAAGTTCCTTAAGTTAAGGAAGTCTTAAGGAAGCCTTTCTGTAATTCACTGGTTGGAAACTGTCTTAAAATGATCTTGTAAGTAAATTCAGTGCTTAACAATTTGACCACAAGTCAGTGAAAGGCTTACATCAGATTTACCCTAAATTGCAATTTTAGTAATTACCAAAATCATTTTTTATATTTCTGTTATGCTTAATCCATCAGTATCCACAAGCACTTTCATCAAAATGATTAAAGAGCTTGCTAATGATATTTTCAATGAATTTCAATGAACTTTCAAATTCACTGCTTTACAAAAGCAAATACAAAACAGTAAAGCACATTAAGATTTTGTAAAAACTACCAAGTGAAACTTATTTACTTGCATTCCTGAACAAATAAATTAGTCAAATACATTTGGCAGATTTCTAAAATATTTGTGTTTTCTTGTTTTAATGACAAGTGGTCTAATACATTTGTTGGACACTGTATATACATATGAATAAAAATAAAAAACTGTAGTAGCCTGGTAGCCTGGTGGCGTAAAAAAAAGAAAGAAAGAAAGAAAGAAAGAAAGAAAGAAAGAAAGAAAGAAAGAAAGAAAGAAAGAAAAACATTATTTAAGAGGTCACTAGGATTTCTTAAGAGAAGGCAACATCCCTCTGCCCTCTAGTGGCAAATGCATTAAGTGACTTGGTGAGGGTTGTTTAACTCTAAATCACAATTTCTATCCAGTAAAATCCCACATAATTAAAGGGTGTGGCTTATAAATTTAAAAGAATGTACATCTGGGCACCAGGTGAGCAGGCGCCTATATGCCTAAGTGCAGCCCAGGTTTGAGTCTGTGACCTGCTGCATATCTTCCTCTGTTCTCTCGCCCCCTTTTCCTGTCTACTCATGTTTGACTATCAAATAAAAGCAAAATGTCCTAAAATAAATCTAAAAAGATGTGGGCCCATTTCACTTATGTGCTTGCAAACACTGCCAAGAAGAACATTCATAGGCTTCCGTTTTGTTTAGCGTTAGTGATAAAAGAAATTGGGATAATAGTTTCCAATACCAAGCTTTACATTTTTATGATGTTGATAGTTTTTTCTTTGAATATGGTATTGGGCTCATGTCTCTTAAACGTCTCTGATTATGAGCTTGCCCTCAAAACCAGGTGTCCAGGTCTGTGACTTTATCAAGCTTTTTGAAAAGCTCCCAGCTTAAAGCAGGATTGGACAGGACAGAGATCAGACCTCTCCACCAGAGAAGCCAATGAACTTAGCGAGCAGAAATATTAGGGGAACACGGTGACAATGTACTTATTTGGCAAATATGGTGCCTTGAAAATGCATTTCTTAGCTTCTGATTTCTTAGTTGTTTTTTTTTGCAATTTGTTCATCAAACAAATTTTGATATTAGATTAAGCCAACCAAGTAAATACAAAATGCTGTTTTTAAATAATTATGTCATTTATTAAGGGGGGGAGAAGCTATCTAAACCTGTCTGGCTCTTTGTAAAAAGGTGATTGCTGCCTTTGTTAAATGATGATTTGATTAACAACTTGGAAAGCTGAATTCAATCTCACAAGCCACACCCAGCACTGATTACTGCCAGACTTGTTGAATCAAGAAATCACTTAAATAGAACCCCTCTGAAGTGAAGCAGGATGAAAGAGCTCAAAAAGCAGCACATTACGCCACAATCGAAAGACACAGCTGAGAAACAAAGTAAGGGACATTTTTCAGTATAGCAAATGTGACAAAGCCATTTCTAAGACTTTGGGACTCCAGCAAAACATGGTTACCCCCCTTATCTACAAGACTTGGAACGGTGGTGAACCTTCCCAGGAATGGCTGGCCTACCAGAATTACTTCAAAAGAACACTGACAACCCATCCATGAAGTAGGAGTAGGAAATATGAGTAGGAAATCACAAGAACCCACTTGCCTCAGTTAAAGTCAATGTTCATGATTCAACAGTAAGAAAAAAAAACCTGGAGAAAAATGAGATTCACGGGAGAGTTCCAGGGCAAAAACAACTGCTGACCAAAAAGAACACAAAGGCTAATCTCACATTTGGCAAAAAACATCTTAACGGTTGCCAAAACCTCTGGGAAAATAATGTGTGGACTGAGTTTGGAAGGTTTGAGTCCTATTACGTCTAGCATAAAACTAACGCAGCATTTCATGAAAAGAAAACCACACCCACAATCATACATGATAGTGGTAGTGTACAGGGAGTGCAGAATTATTAGGCAAATGAGTATTTTGTCCACATCATCCTCTTCATGCATGTTGTCTTACTCCAAGCTGTATAGGCTCGAAAGCCTACTACCAATTAAGCATATTAGGTGATGTGCATCTCTGTAATGAGAAGGGGTGTGGTCTAATGACATCAACACCCTATATCAGGTGTGCATAATTATTAGGCAACGTCCTTTCCTTTGGCAAAATGGGTCAAAAGAAGGACTTGACAGGCTCAGAAAAGTCAAAAATAGTGAGATATCTTGCAGAGGGATGCAGCAGTCTCAAAATTGCAAAGCTTCTGAAGCGTGATCATCGAACAATCAAGCGTTTCATTCAAAATAGTCAACAGGGTCGCAAGAAGCGTGCGGAAAAACCAAGGTGCAAAATAACTGCCCATGAACTGAGAAAAGTCAAGCGTGCAGCTGCCAAGATGCCACTTGCCACCAGTTTGGCCATATTTCAGAGCTGCAACATCACTGGAGTGCCCAAAAGCACAAGGTGTGCAATACTCAGAGACATGGCCAAGGTAAGAAAGGCTGAAAGACGACCACCACTGAACAAGACACACAAGCTGAAACGTCAAGACTGGGCCAAGAAATATCTCAAGACTGGTTTTTCTAAGGTTTTATGGACTGATGAAATGAGAGTGAGTCTTGATGGGCCAGATGGATGGGCCCGTGGCTGGATTGGTAAAGGGCAGAGAGCTCCAGTCCGACTCAGACGCCAGCAAGGTGGAGGTGGAGTACTGGTTTGGGCTGGTATCATCAAAGATGAGCTTGTGGGGCCTTTTCGGGTTGAGGATGGAGTCAAGCTCAACTCCCAGTCCTACTGCCAGTTTCTGGAAGACACCTTCTTCAAGCAGTGGTACAGGAAGAAGTCTGCATCCTTCAAGAAAAACATGATTTTCATGCAGGACAATGCTCCATCCATCCCCTCCTTGAATCGCTACCTTATCATGGTGGAGGGGTTTGTGTGTCACAGGGATCCCAGGGGCTATGTTGTCTGGGGGCTTTTGCCCCCTGGTAGGGTCTCCCATGGCAAATTGGCCCTGGGTGAGGGACCAGACAAAGAGCGATTCATAAGACCCTTATGAAAAGGACACCGAGGGAACAGTTTACCCTGCCCGGGATAGGGTTACCGGGGCCCCGCCCTGGAGCCAGGCCCGGGGAGGGTGCCCGAGGGCGAGCGTCTGGTGGCCGGGCCTTAGTCCATGGGGCCCGCCGGGCACAGCCCGAAGAGGAGACTTGGGCCCATCCTCCCGCAGGCCCACCACCCGCAGGAGGCGCCATAGGGGTCGGGTGCATTGTGTGTCGGGTGGCGGCCAGGAGCGGAGGCCCTGGCGGACTGACCCCCGGCTGCCAAGACTGGCAATAGGGACATGGAATGTCACCTCTCTGGTGGGGAAGGAGCCTGAGTTAGTGCGTGAGGTTGAGAGGTACCGGCTAGATATAGTCGGGCTCACCTCTACACATGGCTTGGGCTCTGGAACCAGTCTCCTGGAGAGGGGCTGGACTCTGTCTCAGTCTGGAGTTGCCCCTGGTGAGAGGCGGCGGGCTGGGGTGGGTATCCTAATATCCCCTCGGCTTGCTGCCGGTACGTTGGGGTTTTTCCCGGTGGACGAGAGGGTTTGTTCCCTGCGCCTTAGGGTCGGGGAACGAGTCCTGTCATCTGCGCTTATGCGCCGAGTGGCAGTTCAGAGTACCCAGCCTTCTTAGAGTCCCTGGGGGGGGTGCTGGAGGGTGCTCCACCTGGAGACTCTGTTGTCCTGCTGGGAGACTTCAATGCTCACGTGGGTAACGACAGCGAGACCTGGAGGGGCGTGATTGGGAGGAACGGCCTCCCTGATCTGAACCCAAGCGGTGCTCTGTTATTGGACTTCTGTGCTAATCACAGTTTGGCCATAACGAACACCCTGTTCGAACATAAGAGTGTCCATAAGTGCACGTGGCACCAGGACGCTCTAGGCCGTAGGTCGATGATCGATTTTGTAATCGTATCAGCAGACCTGCGACCATATGTTCTGGACACTCGGGTAAAGAGAGGGGCTGAGCTGTCAACTGATCACCACCTGGTGGTGAGTTGGATCAGGTGGCGGGGGAGGACGCTGGACAGACCTGGTGCACCTAAACGCGTAGTGAGGGTGTGCTGGGAACGTCTAGCAGAGGCCCCAGTCCGCGAGATCTTCAACGCACACCTCCGGCAGAGCTTCAACAGCATTCCGAGGGAGACTGGGGACATTGAGTCCGAATGGACCATTTTCAGCGTCTCCATTGCCGATGCTGCTGCATTGAGCTGCGGCCGCAAGGTGGTTGGTGCCTGCCGTGGTGGTAATCCCCGAACCAAATGGTGGACACCAGAGGTGAAGGGAGCCACCAGGCTGAAGAAGGAGTCCTATCGGGCTTGGTTAGCCTGTGGGACTCCGGAGGCAGCCGACAGGTATCGACAGGCCAAGCGGAATGCGGCTCGGGCAGTGGCTGAAGCAAAAACTCGGGTGTGGGAGGAGTTCGGAGAGGCCATGGAAAAAGACTTTCGGACTGCCTCGAAGAGATTCTGGCAAACCGTCAGACGTCTCAGGAGGGGAAAGCGGTGCTCTACCTGCACTGTGTATAGTGCTGGCGGAGCGCTGCTGACGTCGACTGAGAAAATTGTCAGGCGGTGGAAGGAATACTTCGAGGACCTCCTTAATCCCACTGACACGTCTTCCGAGGAGGAAGCAGAGTCTGGGGATGAGGGGAATGACCCGCCAATTTCCGGGGGCGAGGTCACTGAGGCAGTTAAACAACTCCTTGGTGGCAGAGCCCCTGGTGTTGATGAGGTCTGCCCCGAGTTCCTGAAGGCTCTGGACGTTGTAGGGCTGTCCTGGTTGACACGCCTCTGCAATGTTGCGTGGAGATCAGGGGCAGTACCTGTGGACTGGCAGACCGGGGTGGTGGTCCCCATCTTTAAGAAAGGGGACCGGAGGGTGTGTTCCAACTACAGGGGGATCACACTCCTCAGCCTCCCTGGGAAAGTCTATGCCAGGGTGCTGGAAAGGAGAGTTCGTCCGTTAGTCGAACCTCGGATACAGGAGGAACAATGCGGTTTTCGTCCTGGTCGCGGAACACTGGACCAGCTCTTTATCCTCTCCAGGATACTTGAGGGTGCATGGGAGTTTGCCCAACCAGTCTACATGTGTTTTGTGGACTTGGAGAAGGCATTCGACCGTGTCCCTCGGGGTGTCCTGTGGGAGGTGTTCAGGGCATGTCCCACCGGGAGGAGGCCCCAGGGCAGACCCAGGACACGCTGGAGAGATTATATCTCTCGGCTGGCCTGGGAACGCCTTGGTATTCCCCCGGATAAGCTGGAGGAGGTGGCTGGGGAGAGGGAGGTCTGGGCCTCTTTGCTTAGGCTGCTGCCCCCGCGACCCGGCCCCGGACAAAGCGGATGAAGATGGATGGATGGATGGATGGACAATGCTCCATCACACGCGTCCAAGTACTCCACAGCGTGGCTGGCAAGAAAGGGTATAAAAGAAGAAAAACTAATGACATGGCCTCCTTGTTCACCTGATCTGAACCCCATTGAGAACCTGTGGTCCATCATCAAATGTGAGATTTACAAGGAGGGAAAACAATACACCTCTCTGAACAGTGTCTGGGAGGCTGTGGTTGCTGCTGCACGCAATGTTGATGGTGAACAGATCAAAACACTGACAGAATCCATGGATGGCAGGCTTTTGAGTGTCCTTGCAAAGAAAGGTGGTTCTTCTTGAGCTCTCAGCGAAGGCGGTCGCACTTTCTCCTCTCCTCCTCACCCTTATCTTCCCTGCTTCGCCTCTATGTCCTTGTCTTGTCTTGTGTGAATTTACTTTCCCTGGAACAGTCTCTCACTGTCGTTCTCTAAACCTAAAAGAGAATTATGGATTTGATCAACTGGTCTCTGAGTGCTATTGACACCCTTTTCTCAACGAGAAGTCGGGGCTCGGGAGAGCCTGAGTGCCCTGGAGGGACTTTCCCTGCCGGTTACACGATGGACGGGTGGCAGAACTGGAGGACCGTGTGCCTGGCGGGACTGTCGATTGAGGACGCTGACGATATCTACCTATTCGGAACCATGATAACAGGGTTCATGCTGATCGGCGTTGGCTTAGCCCTGGTTTATCAGAGAAATAAGAAAGCGGAACCAGCTGTTCAAACCCCCACAAGGCTGCCCGCTGGATTCGAAGCGACGGGACGAGGTGCGACCTCTCACAACGAACGTAATATGGTCAACACCTTGGAGACGCTTACAGCTGCTGTGAAGGCTCAAAACAACACCATTGAGCGTATGAGGGGAAACATCAGAGAGAGGCCTGCTCAAAATGAGACCCTTGAGCGACAGTTGGAAAACATCGCGGAACGGATCACTGCAGTTGTGAGGTCTCAGAATCAAAAGACTGACAACACCACGGAACAGAAGTTTGATACCATCATGGGGAGGCTCGCAGCTCTTCAACGGGAGATCGAGAGACCAGCCTCGGAGTGCTAGAATTCGAGCTGCTCACAAAGGAGAAATCAACAATATTCAACATTTGGACACCACGGCCCCAGCTGCAGGCCCAAGGCTGGAGCCCACCAAAACAACTCCCTGATAACGACTGTGTGATGACTATTCTTCCCGCCCCATGAAGGACACCTGGATTGGCTGGAGGACTGTTTACTTAGCCTGACAGGCCGAAGGACACTGTCTCAGCTAAACTATGGACATGCACACACACACACTTACACTGATAAGCACTCACTCATCCCCCTCCCTTTCCAACGCCTTCGATGCTTGTGCCCTACCGGGGATGATAGCAGTCAACTGGACCAGCACAGATGCTGCAGGACCGGATGCGCTGTCTACGCCGGCTCTCTCTTACCCTTTACCCGCCCCTGTTGCTTGTCTCGTGTTTCTATGGTGTATTGATAGTCATGTGCTTTTGTGCTGAGGTGTTTTTTCTTTTATCAAACTGTTCTCCCACTAGGAGCTCAGTCTGAGTGGAGTTTTTTTTCTCCTCCTCTTACCTCATGTAGTGTATTTTCGTTGTTTTTTTCCTATCAGCCTACCTTCTGACATGTCTGCCCAATGTGATGTTTGTGTAAAGTTGGTCAGAAGGTTCCTTTGTGAGTGCGCATGCGCCATTAGCGTGCTGCCTGCTGTAACCCCTAATTTCCCTCGGGATGAATAAAGTATTCTGATTCTGATTCTGATTCTATATTGGTCGCTGATTTGTTTTTGTTTTGTTTTTGAATGTCAGAAATGTATATTTGTGAATGTGGAGATGTTATATTGGTTTCACTGGTAAAAATAAATAATTGAAATGGGTATATATTTGTTTTTTGTTAAGTTGCCTAATAATTATGCACAGTAATAGTCACCTGCACACACAGATATCCCCCTAAAATAGCTAAAACTAAAAACAAACTAAAAACTACTTCCAAAAACATTCAGCTTTGATATTAATGAGTTTTTTGGGTTCATTGAGAACATGGTTGTTGTTCAATAATAAAATTATTCCTCAAAAATACAACTTGCCTAATAATTCTGCACTCCCTGTATGCTGCTTTACAACCTGAATGCCTTGCTGTCTTTGATAAAACCATGAATTCTGCTCTCGACCAGAAAAGTGCTTGATTTAAAACACTTCGGAACAGAGCAGATCAATGACAACAATAACAATAATAACCAGTCCTGCAAATTCCTCTGCACTGATGTAAAAACACTCACTGCTAGATCTTTGCTAATGCTTGTTGTAGCTCTTGCTACAAATATTGGCACAAACAGTTATTAAGTTTAGAGGGCAATTATTTTTTCTCATAGAGTGAAGTAGGTTTGGATTGCTTTGTTAATAAGTGAAACAATCATTTAACAACTGCATTTGATCGTTGTCTAATAGTCAGATTTGTTTGATAATCTAAAACAAACACATGACAAATATGCATCTAAGAAATCAAGAAAGGGGCCAATACTTGTTCATACTAAGGTGTGTATACCAGAGGCCATCTGGGTTTTCATATTCCACTGATAAAATGTTATGCAGTGCTGCTACATCTGTTGTATAACAGCTAATTATAAAGTTCAGATTTCTAGCTTGGTTAAAAGATAAGGAAAGATCATAAGAACAGCACACAAAACTTCTCATTCCCCAAGAAAGTTGTGTACAGTCCACAGTTTAGCTGATGAATTCTGGTTGGAGATCCTTTTGTGTAAATATATCTGATAAATTAGAGTATTTATTCCTCCTTCTGTCGGTTAAATTGATGAATGGACAATTCATGACTGAATGACAGTGTAAAGAGGTTTTGAAATATTAGTTTTTTAATTATTTATTAAGTTTTTACTTGTTATGTGATCTGTATTTACTAAAAGTTCGCCCATTTTAGGTTTTTGTCTTGATTTTTGTTGTCTGATTTTCAATGCAGCAGTTGCCTGATCCAGGATGTTTTTCTCCTATGGGAGACAATAATCTTATCTTCCACCCATCTATTTTCTTCCACTTATCCAATTTCAGAGTCATGGTTGGTCTGGAGCCTATACCAGCTGCCAAAGGGTAATAGGCAGGGTATGCTGTTCCTAGTCCGTTGCAGGACTGACGCAGGGAGAGAGATAACCATGCACATCTAGAGCCAATTTAGAATCACCAGTTAACCTAACAAGCATGTCTTTGGACTCTGGGAGAAAGCCAGATTAAGCAGAAGGAACCCATACAGACAAACTCCACTCAAACAGACCATAGCCAGCAAAGTAGATTCGAACTCAGAACCTTCTTGCTGTGACACTACAGTGCAAACCACCTTCCTCTGTCTCAGTTTGTCTTAAATAAAATGTACCAAAACAACATATATATATAAGTGCATTACAGTTTGCTTGTAGGATATAAAGGGATGTAATATAAAGAAGGCCAGCTTGCATCCATGCATCAGCCCTCTCTGTCAGCTAATCTCCACCAAAAGTGCATTATAATAAAATATGGGACATGAGCTGATCATACAGGACGTTATTATGGCAAGCAAGTTAACCGGAAATTGTTTTTGTCTAACTGTATCCTGGTTATATTTGATCATTAGTGTTGGAAATCATGCTACACAGACTGCTTGCAGTAAAAACTGTACACCTGCGGCCCCAGCCACACTCTTTATTACTTGAGAGCAACAGGACGCAAAAAGGAAAGCTACACCATCTGCATATACTGTAATAAATCTTTCTTTGCACTGTTATAATTGCATTAGTAAATGCACAAAACAGCAGGCTGTTTTGCAGATTTCTTGCAGGTGCAATGTAATAACAGCTGGAGTTATAACAATAACAGTGATCACAAGTCCTGTAAGTGAGATATTCCAAAGCAGGGGAAATTTGACAGATCATACACGGTGTTCTCTCACACACATACAGTATCTGTTAAAATCACACAACACTCTTACACATGCAAGTTGCAACAACTACAAAGAAAAGGAGGAAATACTAAATGTGAGTGCATGATTCATAGAACATCACTTGATGAAGTCCATCATCTCAAGACTGTCCTCTCACGATGCCTGCAACTGATTAATGTCAGGAATATACCTTCGGAGCAAAACCAAAAGGCTGAAAAAAGACGAGTAAAAGGAATTTACAAGTATGCACCTCACAAAAGTACAGAAGTACCTCGTGCAAAGTCATCCCACATAGCTGTATTTCAAAGGAGGAAGCACCGACGATGGCTGTGGAAGAAAAGGTGGTTTTGAAAGAATTTTTTAAGCCACTTCTGTGTTTGCATTAGCCAGCTAAAGACTCATATTAACCATCTTACATCAATTGGCTGTTGTTCACATAACTCAAACAGCAATCCTTTAACAGCCCAGTGGATATCAGGGATAAAGAGAATTTACAAGATCTCTTGAACAGCAATTTTTACTAGTAAAGTAGATTCTTGTGAACATTTATTAAATAACCAAAAACTTTGCAATACAAAAAAAGACGCTCTTATAGTAGTCTGTGGTTGCTGGATGTCTGTAAAACCCTTGAGTCTACAAAGATGAAAGTGGGAGGCTAGGGTGTTGCACAGATCCAAATCTCTGCTTTTTAAAGTAAATGTGTGATGTTACTAAAGGGCAAATTTTGCATGAGTTGGTAATTCCAGGGAAATCAAAGATCTTTGGTATCTGCTCCGCAGTGATGTATATCTATTCCTTGTGGTTTCCAGGAAACATCATTAGCAGACGGGTTACAGCAGCAGAAAACCACAGTGGCTGTCACTTCTGTCGGCTAAGAGCAGGAAATTGAGGCGATCGTTTTTACCAACCCCTAACAATATTGTGTGGTTTGATGACTTTTGATTTCTCCAACAAAACTACATGGTAGTGTAACACCTGCTTAGTATAGTAGGGTTAAACTTATAGACTAGATTCGAGAGGAGTAAAATAAATTTGAGAGAATTGAGTGTTGAACAGCCGGCAGATTTATTACAATGTTACAGTGGTGCAATAATCCAATGTAAACAGCATAGAAAATTAACAGAAGATCAACAGAGAAGAGCGCTCTTTTGAAAATAACAACAAAATAAAATAAAATAAGTAGTCTCTTTAGACCTGACTCCTGATGAGCAGGATATTGGGAGTTCAATAGTTTCCCAGAGAAACAATCCGTATGAAGTAAGCAGTTTTTGCTCTTGCTTATCTGAAATCCTGCGATTCGAAGTAATTCAGACTGTAGCTCTACTCCTGCATCCAGAACAGCTGGCCACACTGCTTTTGGATTCGCCAAGAGTTTTCACAGGGTCTGGCTCGCCATCCATATCCAGAACCACTTCAGATCCAGGATCACAAAAAACCAGTCTGCACATACAGTACAGAGCAATAAACAGAATAGTTCTTAACAGTTTTTCTAAATAAAATGAGATCTCATAAAGTTTTCAAAATCAAGTACACTGTTGTTTTAACATTGTTCTGTCTCTATGAATTCCATTTGTATTGCTTTACAGCATTACAATCAATTGTATTTAAATACCCCTTTTTAAGGCATATGTAATCACATCATGAAATGTTTGTAACGTAACTAGTTTTAAATAACTTATTTACATGTATTAACCTATAACTGAAATGACAAAGTGCAGAAAAGGCACTGGACAACATTTATGGCTAAAAGAAAAGTGCATCCTGCATTAGTTTTGCGCATTTGTGAAGATGCCCAATCAAATAGACAATAAAATAAAATACGACATTCCATTTCACACACGATTCAAGTACTCCGACTGGTTTTAGCTTTTTTTAGACAATACGGAATTCGCACTGTTGCAGTGTTTACCACATGTAAAATTAGCATAAGTTTTCCTGCTAACTTATCATCTCTAGTAACTCACCGGAATTCCCAAGAAACAAATACACGCTCTGCCTGGTTTTGGTCGAGAGTAAAACACATAAAGGCCTCTGAAAAGTACATAACTTTAAGTTAGAGACTGTTGAAAATACTTTATAACACTTATTTTATACCAAAAGACTCACTGTGTAGCTTGTTATTTGCTCTCGGTGTCTTGCTCCGTTTTGCCTAGCTTAATGCAGCAACGTGCTTTTGTTGCATTCACTGAACTACGGAAAATCAAAGTGTGTTCAAGGGGTGTCGGAAATAATATTACTAGGTAAAAACAAGAAAATACTAGTAACCATGTCTATAGGGGTTACACCCTCCCCCTTTGAATAAACATGAGTCCCTTCATGTACTTAAAATGTATCTAAACATCATAGATTTGAGTGTTTTCATAGCTACTAAACGACTCAAGAGCTTGGTTAAAGTTATCCAGAAATCGTTGTGCAAAGGATATAAGGGGTTGACCCAACTGGGGGTAATGAAACCGTCCTGGGGGTCGCTTTAATCTCTCAGATTTTCTCACTTGAGGTGTTTCAGGAGTTATTTCAGGTGTTTGTTCAGCATGTTGGTCAGTGATATTTTCACTATGCTCTGTGTTTTCTATCTCAACATCTGGTTCTCCTGGAACTTGGACATTATGATTCTCTCCCATGATGTTGGAGTGAGATTCCTCATTCAGCAATTCAGGTTCAGTTTGATTTCCCTGTCCATGGTCATTCTCGTCCGAGATTGTCTCTATTGGTTGAAGCAAAGAGTTGTCACTTTCGAGCGTACATGGATCATTTTGAATTTCGGAGCTTGTTGTCTCATTTTGCACATTGGAATGGTTTTGAGTTTGGTCACAAATCCTGATAAACGTCTCGGTTTGGATTGAGGGATGACCTGAAATGCATTCATACTCCTCCTCAGACTCTGACATTTCTGTATCTTTAGGTTCAGAAGGGCTCTGCCGAGTCTTAGGTCGACGTGGAGGTTTGGGCTTTGTCTCAACCTCATCCTCAATGTCTGAGAGATCACCACATGCAAGTAAAAGGTCTCGATGAAGAGTCCTGCTCGGACCACTACCCTTCTCCGGTTGGACCACATACACAGGAACATTTTCCAGTTTCTTAACAACACGGTACACCATGTGTTCCCATTTATCGCCAAGTTTGTGTTTACTGCGCAAGCGAACGTTCTTGACTAAGACTCTGTCCCCAGCTTGAAGTGTGGACTCTCTGACTTTTTTATCAAACCTGTTCTTGTTTCGCTCAGCAACTCTCTTGGAGTTTTCGAGTGCAATCTGGTAACTTTCCTCAAGCCTAGCTTTCAGATTGCGCACATACTGGGAATGGGATGTTGGTGAGTCCCCTGTAACTGGCAACCCAAAGGCAAGGTCGACTGGTAGCTTGGGTTTTCGACCAAACATTAGCTCGTAAGGGCTAAACCCGGTAACCTCACTCTTTGAACAGTTGTAGGCGTGGGTAAGAGGCTTGACAAAATCACGCCAATGAATCTTTTGCTCATCCTTCAGAGTGCCCAGCATACCAAGCAGGGTGCGATTGAATCGCTCAACGGGGTTACCTCTTGGGTGATAAGGACTGGTCCTTACTTTTTTAATGCCTGTGGTTGAGCACAATTCCCTAATCACATGTGACTCAAAATCCCTCCCCTGGTCACTATGGAGGCGTTCGGGGAACCCATAGTGAACTAAAAAGTTTTCCCAAAGATTTTTGGCCACAGTGGTTGCCTTTTGGTCTCGGGTGGGCAAGGCCACTGCATATTTCGTGAAATGATCTGTGATGACCAACACGTCTTTGGTACTCTTACTGTCGGGTTCAATAGAAAGAAAGTCCATACACACCAATTCCATTGGGCGTGTGGTTTTGATGTTAACCAGTGGTGCTGCTTTTTCAGGCAAGGACTTCCTTCTAACACAACGACCACAGTTCTTTATTTTAGTCTCAATATCAGCACCCATCTTAGGCCAATAAAATCTTGCCCTCACTAGATCATGAGTCCTCTCCCACCCCATATGACCCATATCATCATGGAGCAGCTTGAGAACAGTAGACCTAAGAGAGACAGGGAGTACAAGCTGGTAAGTTGTAACTGAGTCACACTGTCGTTTCCTATACAGAAGGCCATTTCTCATTTCAAAACGTTTCCATTCTCTGAGCATCAGTTTTATGTCAAATGTTTCAGACCTGTTTTCGCATGGAACATCAGCACCAGATTCTAGTAACTGAATGACGTGGTTTATGCTTGGGTCAGATCTTTGGTGTTCTTTAAGCTCATGCTCAGAAAACAAGGGAGCAGCTACTTGACCAGATGTTTCAGCATCACTGTATGCATCAGGAATGGCATCAGCACTCATAGCCAAGGACTCAACCAGAATGACACAAGGTGAGTTCTCACTGTTCTCATTGAGAAGATGCTTATTACATATAGCTGCTACAGTGTCAGGGCATACACTGTTAGAGCTTGGAAGGGATCCGAGAAGGCGTGAGGTGAGTTGTTGAATCCTGTTTTCCTCTTCCAATGTCACACTATCTGCAGCCAGAGTTTGATGAGGCCTCCGTGATAGGCCGTCGGCATCCTGGTTAGCCTTCCCAGCTCTGTATTTGATTTGGAAGTTGAAGGTAGACAACGCTGCTAACCAGCGATAACTCGCTGCGTCAAGTTTTGCCGTGGTCAGAATATATGTAAGCGGGTTGTTATCCGTTACAACGATGAACTCGTTACCGTAAAGGTAATCATGGAATTTTTCGACAATGGACCATTTCAGAGCTAGAAATTCTAGCTTATGAGCTGGATATCTGGTCTCGCTTGGTGTCAATCCCCTACTAGCATAGGCAATGACGCGCATTTTACCATCCTGCTCCTGATAAAGAGCGGCACCCAGGCCCGTGGTACTAGCGTCAGTGTGCAGAGCATATTGGAGCTTTGGATCTGCAAACCCCAATACAGGGGATGATGTTAACTTCTCCTTAATGCATTCAAAGGCTGACTGACAAACAGGTGTCCATCTGTCTGCAAAGGGTTCTCGAGGATTGAGATATTTAGAAGTGCCTGTTTGTTTCTGGCCTTTTCTGAGAGGTGGATAGCCACATGTGAGATCATTTAAGGGCCGGACTATCTTTGAATAGTCCTTAACAAATCGACGATAATAGCCTGTGAACCCTAAAAATGACTTCAGCTGTTTCAAGTTTTGTGGCACTGGCCAGGTCTTGATAGCAGCAACCTTTTCAGGATCAGTCTGCACACCATTTTTGGAGACAATATGGCCCAAATATTTAACTGATGTCTGGAAAAAGCGACATTTTTTCGGGGACAACTTTAAGCCATATTCACGAAGACGGTCCAAAACATGCTTTAGCCTCTGTTCATGTTGCTCGAGGGAGTCTGAGAAAACAATCAAATCGTCTAGGAAGACGAGTACCTCCTTGAGATTAATGTCTCCCATACACCTCTCCATTAACCTCTGAAAGGTGCTGGGAGCATTTGTGATGCCTTGGGGCATTCGATTGAACTCATAAAACCCCAGTGGGCATACGAAGGCTGTTTTGGCTTTATCCTCCTCCTCCATCTCTATCTGGTAATAGCCTGACTTCAAGTCCATGACAGAAAACCAGTTTGAACCAGATAGGGCGGAGAAGGTCTCTTCGAGGTTTGGCAACGCGTAAGCATCTTTTACCGTTTGCACATTAAGCTTGCGGTAATCCACACAGAGGCGTACCTCACCATTCTTTTTCTTGACTACAACGATGGGGAATGAGAAGGGAGATTCTGACTGTCTTATTACCCCAGCATCGAGAAGCATTTTAAGGTGTTTCCTGACTGCTTCGTAGTCATTTGGATGAATGGGCCGCGATCTCTGTTTTATAGGCGTTTCGTCTTTAAGCTTGATCTTATGCTTAACTTTAGTGGCATGGCCAAAGTCGAGATCGTGGCATGCAAAAACGTCACGGTAGGCACTAAGACTCTGCGTGACCCGACTTTCCCATTCCTTGGGCAGAGGTGAATCGCCAAAATCAAAGGTCAACTGGTCACTGGGTAATGAACATGAGTCTGCCGACAGGCTGCAACAGCCTGCAGAGTTTGCACTCGACGTGGTTTGAGTTTCAAGGACTTGGTCTGCAATGTGTAGTTCAGCAAGAACGCAGTTGCCAGGAAGGATGATGTCATGATCGGTTTCGTTTCTGATCCAAATAGGATGCTTGTAAGGACTTTGACGTGGCACTGTGATAAGGCAGCAATCGACAAAGATTCCTCCCGGAAGGGCTGAGGAAGTTGGCTGCTCTACAACTGCCCATCTGTCAGTGGTTGGTGAATTTAGGTGGGCGTAACTCTCTAGGCAAACCCTTTCATGAGCTGGTATTACGTAAGGTGTGTTGCCCCTCAGTGTCATTAGTCCAAGCTTTCCTGTGCTTTTTGTTTCATGTCTATGTTCAAGGATTTTTAAAATCTGACTATAGCCATAGACAGCTGATGAAATAGGAGTATCCCTACAGTGTTCCTCATATAAAACATCAAGGGCATTTGTACCAATTAAAACTGGTAAGTCTGTGCTGGAACGTAAATCAGGGACAATGAGAGCTAATGTAGAAATTTGGGGCTCAGACTCAACAAACTCCTTTGGAAAGCCAATTGGAACTTCTACATACCCTAGATAAGGTACAACTTGTCCATTTGCACCCTCAACATCTAAGTCACTGATTGGCTGGATGGGAAGATCAGACAAATGTCTCTGGTAAAATGAGTGTGAAATAGTCGTTACTTGCAACCCAGAGTCTAACAAAGAATTGCAACTCACTCCAGCTATGTTGACATTAGCTGTGCACTTCTTGCCAATTAAGCCCTTTGGAAAGCTGGAATGACGCATACTTGTTTGTGCACAACACTTTTTTGTTGGGCGGTTTTGAGTGGGACTTTTGTCGCTTCTAGTTCCAGTTTGTCCCTCAACTGAAACAGGAACTAGTTTAAATCAGAGTCACATTGGTCTTCCCAAGCTTTTTGTTTCACCCTTAGCTCTTTCCGCTTGGCCTCAACAGTACTGGGATTCGGCTCATTGTCACAAGAGGGAGCTATATGGCCATCCTCGCCACAGTTAAAGCAGAACCATGGGCGAGGCTTTTTGTTTTTGCCAAAGCCTTCATTTTTCAACGGAGAGTTCTGTGTTTGTGCCTCCTTTAGCTGCTGTTTCTTTACAGCTTTTGGGAACTTTGCCTGAGGTTTCTTTGCAACCATGGTTTCCATTGAAGCTTTTAAGGAACTTAACTGTTCTTGCAGCTGAGCAATTTGCTTTTGCAGTTTCTTGGCAGATGCTTGAGCGGAGCTGTCAGCAGCAGCAGCAGCAGCTTGAAACTCAGTGTTTGGGTAAACATTTAAAGGATTGGACTGCACCTTTACTTTTGAAATTCCCAAGTGCTGCCTCATGCGAGTTGACTTGGCTGCCTGCTTATCTTCCTCTGTTCGCAAGAGTAAAAGCAGCTCAGAAAAGGAGGGTGGACTGGATTTCTTTTGCTCTAGATGGAGGCTAGCGATTAGGTTATCATCCCAGCATCCCCTACAGAACTGCTTCAAAAGCTGCCGATCGAAATCACTAACTGGGACTCCTCCCCCTTTTACAACTTTGTCAAGGGTAGTCTGCAGCCTGTGCACATAGGCTGAAGGTTTTTCGCCAGCATTTTGGTTTGTACTCAAGAATTTTGCGAACAGCTCATCAACGTCATCTACAGTTCCATATGCAGAATCAAGCAAGCTCAAAAAGTCTTTGAGGCTGGACAAGGGACCCAATTGTTTAACAATGTTTGCAGCTGGCGGTAAGAGGCTGTCAATGATCTTCCGTACTACTTGTCTTTCAGGAACCGAAGAATCTGCAAGATAAAACTCAACATGACTTCGCCAAGTGTCATAGTCAACCTCCGTATTAGGGCATGGAGTTTTTCCAGAAAAGGACCTGAATTTTACAGAGCTTGGATAGGATTGGGACATATCAGTACTTTTGACAATGTGCTCCACAATGACCCTCTGGACTTCAGGTGTGGTTAAGTGTTCAGGGTTCAAAATAGGAGCTGGTCTGTCAGTAAGGGAAGGATTGATGGTGTCAGTGGTCAGAGTGGGTGGGATAGTTTCACTGCTTGGTCGTCTCAAAACAGAACCAGGTATTAAAGGGACTGGGTCATCTACTGAAATGACCTTAGAGGGGGCTGTACCCTCCCTTTCCCCAGCAGAGGCCTGAAGTTTGTTAAGTTCACTAAGTAGCATTTTCTCATAATCTACCCCACTCACCTTAGCAATACCCTTTAAATTAGAAAGGTAAGACTCTGTAGTACTAGCCGTTAGCTTAGCACTGTAAATTGGGGATAAGAGTTGGATGCTGTGAACTACATTTGGGTCAGATGTTGTTCTGTGACAGGGTAGTTCACCCTGAATCGACTCAATGGCTGTGCCATACTCAAACTCAACTATAACTGTATCTTTAAAGTCAGGGTCAGAACTAGCAATTTTCACTGTTCGTGCAATAGAACCATAGTGTTGCAAAAACTTAACAACTTCTTCATCAGTCTCTGTACCAGAAAACCCACTGATTAGTACAGCATTTGGTACCTTGATACGTTCACGTTCAATGACATCCATGTTACTTCAGTGGAAAAATGTGCAAAAATTGTCATAAAACTGCCAACTGTGTGCCAATGATTGGATTAAAGGCATTAAATAGCCAAACTCCTCCTGGCTGGCTCGCCACTTTTATGTAACACCTGCTTAGTATAGTAGGGTTAAACTTATAGACTAGATTCGAGAGGAGTAAAATAAATTTGAGAGAATTGAGTGTTGAACAGCCGGCAGATTTATTACAATGTTACAGTGGTGCAATAATCCAATGTAAACAGCATAGAAAATTAACAGAAGATCAACAGAGAAGAGCGCTCTTTTGAAAATAACAACAAAATAAAATAAAATAAGTAGTCTCTTTAGACCTGACTCCTGATGAGCAGGATATTGGGAGTTCAATAGTTTCCCAGAGAAACAATCCGTATGAAGTAAGCAGTTTTTGCTCTTGCTTATCTGAAATCCTGCGATTCGAAGTAATTCAGACTGTAGCTCTACTCCTGCATCCAGAACAGCTGGCCACACTGCTTTTGGATTCGCCAAGAGTTTTCACAGGGTCTGGCTCGCCATCCATATCCAGAACCACTTCAGATCCAGGATCACAAAAAACCAGTCTGCACATACAGTACAGAGCAATAAACAGAATAGTTCTTAACAGTTTTTCTAAATAAAATGAGATCTCATAAAGTTTTCAAAATCAAGTACACTGTTGTTTTAACATTGTTCTGTCTCTATGAATTCCATTTGTATTGCTTTACAGCATTACAATCAATTGTATTTAAATACCCCTTTTTAAGGCATATGTAATCACATCATGAAATGTTTGTAACGTAACTAGTTTTAAATAACTTATTTACATGTATTAACCTATAACTGAAATGACAAAGTGCAGAAAAGGCACTGGACAACATTTATGGCTAAAAGAAAAGTGCATCCTGCATTAGTTTTGCGCATTTGTGAAGATGCCCAATCAAATAGACAATAAAATAAAATACGACATTCCATTTCACACACGATTCAAGTACTCCGACTGGTTTTAGCTTTTTTTAGACAATACGGAATTCGCACTGTTGCAGTGTTTACCACATGTAAAATTAGCATAAGTTTTCCTGCTAACTTATCATCTCTAGTAACTCACCGGAATTCCCAAGAAACAAATACACGCTCTGCCTGGTTTTGGTCGAGAGTAAAACACATAAAGGCCTCTGAAAAGTACATAACTTTAAGTTAGAGACTGTTGAAAATACTTTATAACACTTATTTTATACCAAAAGACTCACTGTGTAGCTTGTTATTTGCTCTCGGTGTCTTGCTCCGTTTTGCCTAGCTTAATGCAGCAACGTGCTTTTGTTGCATTCACTGAACTACGGAAAATCAAAGTGTGTTCAAGGGGTGTCGGAAATAATATTACTAGGTAAAAACAAGAAAATACTAGTAACCATGTCTATAGGGGTTACAGTAGTCTTAAATTTGGCACAAGCAATATGAAAGCATGGATCCATTGTGCCTTTTTTCCCCCCAACTGTTCAGGCTAGTGGTGGTGGTGTAGTGGTGTGGGGGATTGTCAGTATTTAAAAACCACAGCCTACTTTAGTGTTGTTGCTTTCCATATCGATCCATTTATGATCACAGTGTACTCGTATTCTGAAGATTAATTCCAGTAGGATAAGGCGCCTATAGTCACAAAGCTCAATTCATCTAAAACTGGTTTCTTGCACATGACAATCAATTCACGCTGCTCAAATGGTCGCCACAGCTACCAAAAACAAAATCTCTGCGGGAGGCAATTCTGAAGGCAAAAGAGGGTCCAAACGAGTAGCAATGTTTATCTAATGATTTGGCCGTTATCTAATAATAACAGTTACAATTTGTTCGTGTGAGAGTATAGCTCACATAAACAAATTTTAACTGTTATTATTTTTTTTAGTTTATTTATTTTGTATGATTTTAATCCCGCCCTTAGGAGACTAGTGATTTTTGTTTTCTAGGCAACGTTATTCCTCGTTTTGTTCCTTCGTTTATTTAGCATTATCCCCGACACCTGTTACACCACTGTTAATGTCCTTAAATCTACAAAGAAAGTTACCGTGTATAGAAATTGCGCCTGGATGAACGTCACGTGCTGTTTTCTTACGTGTATTTTACAGAGAAATATGCGGTAAATTGAAGGAAAGGGGTGGGCAGGGGACCTGACATGCCATTAAGTTGCAGACTCTTTGGTGGAGACTTCAGAGATTAAAAACAATCAGAGCACGCAGCTTCCCTTTCCGACTGCAGCTGTGCGCGGAGCTTCGTCGACTGATTCATGTGATTTACAACTGGAAAACATCAGGAGGTAAAGTTTGTATTCCTTCGTGCATTATTAAAGCCACAGTTAAACAAGTATTAGGGTACTTTAAACGAAAACTAAAGGATTTTAGTCGCTTGTTTTCGTGCATTTTTAAGCGAAAAACAACTTTAATCATCGTTTAGATGACGATGATATGTTATTGTTATTCGTTGTGTTAGTATGGGTGATTAATTATATATTTTACAATGTTTTAAAGGCAAACATACGTATTTTTATTTGTTTTTTTAATTTGTTTGATTTGTTTTTGGTTACGCACTGGCATCTCAAAATGTGTCATGTGAGCAGAAATGTGTCTTTTTCGTGTATAGAAGTATAACACGGTCAGTCTTTGTCAGTAGTTGACTTGGTATTTTTTCTTGTCTTTATTTTTCAGTAATTCTCCGTGAAGACTGAGACAGTTTGGGCAGCAATGTCTCAGCTGTACTATAAGAAAGCTGACAGCTCCACGTACAGGGACCGCATCCCTCTGCGGATCGTGCGGGCAGAATCGGAGCTCTCTGCTCTGGAGCGGGCCTACCTGGGGGCTGTAGAGAAGGGGGACTACGCCAGCGTGAAGCAAGCTCTGGAAGAGGCTGAGATCTACTTCAGGATCAATATCAACTGCGTGGACCCCCTGGGACGCACAGCTCTGCTCATTGCTATTGAAAACGAGAACCTGGAGATTATTGAGCTGCTCCTCAGCTATAATGTACACGTGGGTGATGCCCTGCTACATGCCATCCGTAAAGAGGTAGTGGGGGCCGTTGAGCTGCTGCTCAACCACAAGAAGCCACGTGGGGAAAAGCAGGTACCATCTGATTTGCAGTTATTGCTGACCTTTGAACATACTGATTTTTTTTTTTTTAATTTATTTATTTGTTCAGCCTGGCATTGGGAAAATCTGCGAGCCTCATGTGGTTAATGTAAATTATGTTATATTATATTTTGTAATGTATTTGTATAAAGACATGTTGTGGCAAGGTTACATTTGAGCAGAAGTGTCTCAATGTCTTACTACAAGCTACTAATTATTATATGGTTATATTTGTATACAGAAATATGTTGTTAAATATTTGTATATAAACTCCTCATATGTTTAAGTAGGAGCAGTGAGAAAAATCATTTTATTTTCTAGTCTGACTCTGAAAGAGATAAGATGCAAATAAGTGTGTTCTTTGCCCTTGTATTCTAGCTACGACTGGATGATTTAGGGAATAAAGCTATTATCTTCTCTCATAAGTTACCGAACCCCTACTTCCGTGGGCCTTTCTGCTACAGCTTTTACAACAAATTAGCCATTCTCCACAGTCTGTTTATCAGACTCTTTGAGAAAGGCCCCGCTTGTGTTCAGCTTCTTGACATCTTTGTAAATGAGGTCTTCCAGTACTGCTTGCTTCTCTCTATGTATTCTGTGAAAAGGGAAAAACAGGGTGTTGCTTCCAACCAGGAAGCCACTTTGAGGCCAGCTGAACCACAAGCCATTAGTTGTGTGCTTGCTGTTAGACAAGATGGTTAGAGACTGAAGACAAATGAAATTAGATCCAGTCAAAGAGTTGTTTCAGTTCCTGCAAGAGGTTTAAAAGCATTGTACTTTTGTGATAAAATGTTTGTGTACCATAAATGCGTTATTTTATGTCTATTCATTTGTGTGTTGCTCTGTTGGTTTCTTCAAAAGGTTCCATCGGCTCTGCTGCACAAACAGTTTTCAGACTTCACCCCAGACATTACTCCAATCATCCTGGCAGCTCAAACTAACAACTATGAGATCATCAAACTGCTCTTGCAGCGAGGGGTTTCTATACCCCAGCCACACGCTATACGTTGCAACTGTATGGAGTGTGTGTCCAGTTCAGACGTGGATGTCCTGCGTCACTCCCGTTCTCGTCTAAACATCTACAAGGCCCTTGCCAGCCCGTCACTCATTGCCCTCTCAAGTGAGGATCCTTTCCTCACGGCATTTCAGCTTAGCTGGGAGCTGAAGGAGCTCAGCACGGTGGAGAACGAATTTAAATCAGAGTATGAAGAGCTGTCCCGTACATGTAAACAATTTGCAAAGGACCTCTTGGACCAGACTCGTAGTTCCAGAGAGCTGGAAGTAATCCTCAATTACCGTGACGACATCAACCCATTGCTGGATGAGAACATTAATGAGCTTGCCCGACTGAAACTGGCTATCAAATATTCCCAGAAAGAGGTGAGCTTTTATTTGATTTTGATGTGGTCTTTGTCACACTGGAACAAAAAAGGTTTTTTCTGGATATATTTAAGGTGAAAAAGACATGAATACAGGAATTTGTCTACACCAGTGCACATGCAGATTGGCAACAAGTAATAAGAATCAACCTGTTTGAAGATGACAAGAAATGCGCCAAGATGAGCTGTAAATGGCCTGGGTGGAGATGTCCTGTGGGAGTTTAGAGCAATATGTAATTGCCAGGCTGGCTCTTAGCGATGCATTACAGTAACCCTCTTAGAGAATCCCATGATAATTGGATAATTGAGGATAATGATGGGAGAAGTAATGGCCATTTCCCTGAAATACAAACTCATAATATTTTAAACTGGGTGGGGACCGTTTAGTGTCTTTTAACATATTCTCTGGATATTTATCAATTGCATACTAGTTTTGTATTATTTGCTGCAAATGAAAGAAAACCTACTAATAATTAGATACCTTGGCATTCACACAAAGATCTGTGTCATTCATAATTATATGTATATTTAATTTATATTGGAGTATAACGGTACATTGCATGAATATCAACCTAACACAGAGCAGGTGACAACAAGTTTTTAAAAGGTGGTGCTTTTGGTGTCAGGTCTTTTTTTCACACCTAAACGGCGGATAGTGTTGGGAGAATCCAGTCACCCTCAGACTCTGTTTTGTTTTGCTACGGGTGGTGTCTCTGTAGAGCATGTATAGAGGCAGAGGCAGGTCACCTGACCCCACCCGCTCCCTGTGAATTCACCTGACAGTGACCAGTGCTATTGTCACATCGGTGCATCACATGGCATTTATATCAGGAAGCTGTTAGAGTAAACACCAGTTAATGTTCAATCCACCTGGCATTCATGTTTTCTCGTGCAGCTATTTCTGGTATATGGTTTAACTCGACTTACACTGTTACAAATTCAGGATTGCTTTGTTTGTTTTGGTGTTTCCTGGATAACAGACTGGAATATAAAGTACACATTGCGTGCACTCAGCGGGTGTCTTTCATTTATTCCACTCATTAAAGAGGCTGTGTGGAACTTTTGGGTCTTGTTTGTGTACAGCAGTTGTATAGTATTTGCAGAGTTAATGGCTCATACCACCCATGTAGTCTTAGAATTGAGGCTTTAAGAGTATTTTGATGACACAGTTGGTGACATGAATAAGAAAGATCAGTATGACTGCCAACAGTTCTGTGTGCTACAATTTATCTCCATGGAAAAGGCTTTAGACAGGCCTTCCTACTAATTTTGTTTATCTAATCATTTGGCCTAAATGAACTCCAGTGAGCCTGAAGTGAGAACAATGATCTTGGTAAGAAAAAGAAAAAGATTTTTTCTTTCTTTTTTTAAAAACATTTTTGACATTTGATTTTCAGCTTATGTGATTATTTGTAAATTCTACATCAGCACATTAAAAAAAAAAGCATTAGCATTATATTTAATGGGCCTTATAGAAAACTGTTCCCATTACCCCCAACCATGGTGTCTCCCTCTGGAACCTGGTTCTGCCCGAGGTTTCTTCCTGTTAAAAGGTAGTTTTTGCTTTCACTGTTTATTGCTCATAGGGGGTCTCTGTATTATTTTGTTTTATGATACCTTGTCATGAGACAAGGTAACATTTTTCCAATATTCTGGTGACTTGATTTTAACTTTGTGACATGCAGAGTTATCCTGATGGAAGGAATCGTCAAAAAATGGGTACACTGTGGTCATAAAGGGATGAACATGGTCAGCAACAACACTGAAGTACACTGTGGTGTTTAAATGCTGATCGCCCACACCATACATCACTATCACTAACCTGGACTGTTGAAAAGCTATGGTTTCATGTTGCTTATGCCAGATTCTGACCATACCATGTCTAGTCTATCACTTCAAAGCCGTTTGGCCATTCTCCTCAGCCAACTGTATCAGAAAATTGCTTCTTACTGGATATTTAGCTTTTTTTTGTTTTTGCATCAGTCTCTGTGCACAGTAGAAGAGTCTGTGTGGGAAAATCCCAGTAGATCAGGAGTTTTCTCAGACCACCCTGTCTGACACCTACAGCCATGTAATATTCAACGTCACTTAAATCATTTCTAATTCTTGTGCGCATTTGAACCTCAGCAAGTTGTTCTGGCCATGTCTGCATGCCATGAGTTGTTGCCATGTTTGCCATCATTAGAAATCTTTGTTGTAACATGTTGTACACATGGACCTAATAGAGTGGCTCATGAGTGTAGAATATCATTCTTTATTAATAACAATAATAGCAATTATCATAACAATTCAGATTAAAAAGACAGACACAGAGCCATGTGATTCAAGGGTTTAAAAAATAAAATTCACTTAAATATTAATTGGACTACACAAACTAGAACTTGTTTGATGTCAGCAATATTAGGATCATGAAAGTCTTCTTTCTTGTATTCTTCGGAGATTTCTCTGGAGGTTTCTTTTCTTGCTACTTGCTGTGCTCACTCTGCTTTTGCACATTTTCCTCTAAACCTGAGCTCAAACTCCAAATCCAAAGTGTTAAGTGTTTAAAAAGTACAAAATATATTTAACTGATTTTGAATTTTGGATTCTCAGTAACTATTAAAAATAGTGGTAGTGTTATCTGTGAATTTTTAGATAGTAGAGTGAATATCAATGTTCTGTATGATGCAATTTGCAATATATTGTGAAATAGAAGTAAGAACACTAATTGATGTAGGAGTCTAGCGTGAGATCTGTGTAGGGTCATTTTCACCTTCAAAAAATGTCCCCATACACAATCTGTTCCTTCCAGATGTCACCATTTGCCTCCAGTCATTTTATGTAAGTTCAAATCTGTCCAGGACAGTTACTGAAGGAAACTTTGAAAAGGCAGATTCTGCACTGATAGATGACCTCATCACCCGCAACAAAATGCTTTTTAGTACCATAATTGGGATCCATTTAGCCATAACTGGGTTACGCTGAAATTGAATTCCATCACCATCTGCAGATGTCCAACAGACTTTTATATCAAATCTCATAGAGCAGAGAAAATGTGCATGGGGAAAAGATTTGGCAATCATTTCTTAACAGAGCGTTGAACATCACTTTAGAAATACCTTTTTGAAACTCTTTGTTTTGAATGAATGTTTCTAGTTGTTTTGCAGTTCTTGATCTTTTGTGGCAAAAAACTTGCACATCTTTTGTGTACCATTAATTACCGTTTTTTCTGTTTAGTCAGTTTTTGGTTGGACCTGAGAGACAGATGGGTAAATAAAAAACAATTTATTTCATGTAAACATCTGTAATCTTTATTTGTCTCTCTCTTTGTCTCCTAGTTTGTTGCTCAGCCCAACTGCCAGCAGCTGCTGGCGTCTCGCTGGTATGATGAATTCCCAGGCTGGAGGAGGCGTCACTGGGCAGTAAAGCTCATCACTTGTATCTTCATTGGCTTTGCGTTTCCACTGTTATCCATCTTCTACCTGATCGCTCCAAAGAGCCGCTATGGCTTATTCATCCGTAAGCCTTTCATCAAGTTCATCTGTCACACTGCTTCCTACCTGACCTTCCTCTTCCTGCTCTTCTTGGCCTCGCAGCATCTACAGAGTGATGATCGGTTGGAACACCGTCAGGGCCCACCACCCACCATTGTGGAATGGATAATCCTGCCCTGGGTGCTTGGTAATAATACACACACATATTGCAGACTCTTTTTTAGACTGCACTCCTGTGTACATGAACACTGTAGTCTAAGCAGAGGTTTGTCACATGATTTCATTCATTGCGTCTCATGTGTGTTTGCCTCGGGACAAATACCTGAGCAAAAATACAACAATGACACGTCTTATTTTCATTCCTTGAAGGCTTTTTATGGGCTGAGATCAAACAGATGTGGGATAGTGGTTTTGAGGACTACATAGATGACTGGTGGAACCTGATGGATTTCATAATGAACTCTTTGTATCTTGCAACAATTTCACTGAAGATTGTTGCCTATATTAAGGTAATTTATATTAAAGGCTTCTATCTGTCTGTCTGTTTTATTTATTACTTTGTGCTGGAGCAACCATCATGCCGGAAAAATTGACATTGTGTGCTATCAATATTGAGCATGTTTGACTATTGTTCTTTTTTTTTTTCAACAGTATAGTGCAAAGTGCCAGTTGAGAGACACCTGGGAAACGTGGCACCCAACATTGGTGGCAGAGGCATTGTTTTCCATCGCCAACATTTTCAGCTCCTTGCGTCTCATCAGTCTTTTCACTGCCAACTCCCATTTGGGGCCTTTACAGATTTCATTGGGCCGCATGCTTCTGGACATACTTAAATTTCTCTTCATCTACTGTCTAGTGCTGCTAGCATTTGCCAATGGCCTCAACCAGCTCTATTTTTACTATGAAACAAATAATGGGACTTGCAAGGGCATCCGCTGTAATCAGCAAAACAACGCTTTCTCCACGCAAGTTGAAATTCTTACATAAATTACCCCTGAAAATCTGACTTGATTAATATGTTTGTTTTTCCAACAGTGCATGCTGTGATGTATGGTTGTGTTCTTTTTAGGCTATTCGAAACACTGCAGTCATTATTTTGGTCTATCTTTGGGCTGATTAACCTGTACGTGACGAACGTGGAGCCGGACCATACATTCACAGAATTTGTCGGCTCTACCATGTTTGGCACCTATAATATCATCTCCCTGGTAGTGCTTCTAAACATGCTAATTGCAATGATGAACAACTCATACCAGCACATTGCTGTAAGTAGCAAAATAAAGATTACACAATTATTTATTTTAGAGTTAGATTATTAGAGTTATCAAAATAATCTGCCTAATCTGCTCTATGAATTGTTTGTGTTTCTTTTCAGGATCATGCAGACATAGAGTGGAAATTTGCACGAACAAAATTATGGATGAGCTATTTTGAAGAAGGGGGAACTTTGCCATCTCCATTCAATTTAATACCCAGTCCAAAGTCAGTTTATTATCTAATTGGATGGATAAAAACACATTTGTTTAGGAGACCAAGCACAAAACGTCTTGAAACCTTTGAAACTTTGGGGGTAAAGTGTTTCCAGAGATTTTCTCTGACCTGTACTGTCACCACTGCATGTTATACATTTTCATGCATGCCTGTTTATACCCTGTCTACTATTACAGCCTCTAAGTGGCTTCGAAAATGAATTCATCCATGTTAATGTGTGTCAAACGATTACCTATTGAAAAAGGGCAAGTAAGAAAAAAAAATCACCTAATCAGTGAAAATGGAAATAACCCGGTGCTGTCTTAATGAGCCTTTTGTTTTTCTTGTAATTGCAGAGACGTGCAGCTGAAAATGTAAAATTAAGCCATGAGTATCAGGTAATAATTTGTATTATATTGCATTGTATTGTTTATTATTTTTGTTGTTTTTTTACTATCCTATTTTGATTGAATGTAAATGGTTAAATGTAAACATAACTCTTTGCTTGTTTAAAAATAATGTGTTTTAGGAGGTTTTGAAGAACCTCATGAAACGATATGTGGCTGCAATGATTAGAGATGCCAAGACAGAGCAGGGGTTGACAGAGGAAAATTTCAAGGTAGCATAAAATTCTTTATCATTTAAGCTTAAGTACCCAGTTGTATTATGTTTTCCATATATTTTTTCCACTGTTTAATCTCAGATTCCCAATAATTGATAGGAGCTCAAACAGGATATCTCCAGCTTTCGCTTTGAAGTTCTGGGAATGATGAAAGGTAAACCTGGGCTAGCAGGTAATATTGCAAGTACCACCTTGGCTTACCCTGGAAATCCATTCAAATATTCTCCTAAATTCCCTACTGATGAGTCTCAACAGAACCAGGACATCTTTGATATGTTCACTGCCACTACCAACACTACCAACACCACCCTACAACCTGCCAAAATCACCAGGTCTGCTTGCTTTAATAGCCAAACCAGTGGTTCAGTTATTTTGTCTACTGCAGGACAGACTCAAAAAGAGGCTGCCAAAGAAGATTCAAACCCTGGATCCCTTCACAAAAGGAAAAAACTCCCTTCTCTGAAATGTGATGAAATATGTTCATTGCCAGAGGAAGAAATGTTGGGTACTGATGAAGAAATGCAAGGAAAACATCAGACTGAGGACATAATTGTGGACGTTTCACAGACTGATGAGAAGGAATTCAAGGACATTAAACCTTCTTGCAAAGAACTTGATAAGGATGGGCCGACAAAATATAACAATTAATCTGCCAGCAAGTAAAACTTAAAATAGTTTATTGAAATAAGTTTGCTTGTGATAAACTGTACTGTAGTAAATTACCTATTCTGCTTAATCATGAATTCTATCCAGTGTATAATGGTATTAGACAATCACAAATTATATGACATGCATACAACCACAAAAATATGTGGTGAGGACAGGCGTCAGTGCCGACTTGATGCTCAAGCAATTGCCAAACATATTACTAATTTATGTTTTAAACTGAGCAATTCATTCCAAAGAATCCTTACAACCCACTGCCTATCTTCTACTCTTTTATTGCCTACTTACTATGCTATGCAAAAATACTGTATCTTATCCAGTTATTTGTACGAAAGAAATAATCAACAGTTTTAACACTGATATTGTATTCAGTACTGGAGGTAATTTGAAATTTAATCATTCTATCAAGTACACAAGCACCTTCTCTCCTACACTGGGAGGTGTAAGGGAAAGCTTTTTTCTTATTTTTGCAGTTGTAGCAGACGATGTAATCTAGATGATGTAATCTAGATTTGGTCCTGTAGTAACTGTTGTAACCTTGCAGGCAGTGTTGCGGACTAGTGAACTACATTTAACTTAATTTATAGTTTAACTTATTTTGCAATAACTTTCAGTTGATCCACAATAATGTAAGCACTTCATTTGTATGTTTTTGTGGGTGCTTAGCTGTTAAAGCTATAACTTTGACCCATTTATTTAAACAGTTTTACGATTGCAGTCAACCAGCTTTTAAACTAGGTATAGCAGGGTGGTATTGCCCAGCGTTCACTAAGCAACATCGTCAGTGATAAAAGTGATGGGTTTTTTTTTTTTTTCAAAAGAGTTTTACATGCTGTTTCATCCCCACCTGGAGTTCCTAGGCAACTGTGTGATGGCCAGTGTGCCAGTGTGTGCAATGATTCTTTTTTTAAATATTTTGTTAAAATGTCATATCATATGCAGATTGCCAGTTTAATCTTCTTTTTTTAAGAAAAAATCTGTTTGAAGTTATATTTAAAAGGGGCTCTATACAAATTTCTTCATGTGTTGATTTAGGTGTACTTCTTCCAGTTCTTTCAGTATGATTTACATCTTCATAACACTGCTTGCAAGGTTAAAGGCGTTCTAGAAATATGTGATAACTCTTCAGTTTAGTAACTTGTCACATGTATTTAAATTGCTCTGAATAAATAAAATCAAATGCTAATGTAAGTGTTATCTTGTCTTGCTACCACATGTGCCTCTCTTCAGTTAGAAGTCCTCCAGTTGTTTGGTTGTCTTTTGGTAAGCAATGACATTTCTGTGTGTTTGGTCTATGTCAGGGCCTTCTAAACTACTGAGAAAAGGATTAATGATAGGACCCATAAATACTGTAGAAATAGAAACATATTCTAGAAATAGAATACGTAACTTATTTCTTATTAGAAATCAGCTAAAACTAAATTTTTCTCAGATAATCAGAGACACATCTTGATTTTACATTTGAGAATGAATGGTTCAATGGTACAGTATCTTCAGCAAGGGTGAGGAATGTGTAAATTCGCTTTTGGCTGATTTCTGTTTTTATGTTTTAGCTTCTCTCTGAAACACTTTTTGATTTTATCTTGAAAGGTGCTATAGAAATAAAATGTTACTTAGTTATTTTACTGTGGAATGCCTATATTTGTAGTAATGCTGGCTAAAGTTCCATCACTAATCCTGACACACTGGCCGAGGGAAAGGTTGAAGATGAAGAAGAGAACATCAGCTAACTCGCTGGCATGCTCTGAGAGTCCTGCTGCCTTATGGGGGTTGAGCTTCCTCACTGCTGTGTGTACCTGAGCTCATGAGATTGTTAGGCGAGGTGATGAGGGGCAGGTGGTCCTATGTGTATGTTTCCTCTCTGTGTTATAACTGGAGGTCTCAAAACAGGTGTAGAAGGTATTGAGGTCATTGGACACGCTGTCTATGGAGCTGGTGATGCTGGTAGTGCTTGTGTAGTCTGCGATGTGTTGTAGGCCTAGCCACATGTGCCTGGAGTCAGCAGTAGAATAGAAGCCATCCAGCTTCTCTCTGTATTATTAAGGACGGAGTTGTTTAAGTAACAGGAAATAGGACATACTTAGATGTCAGGGTTTTAAGTGTGTAATGGCCCAAGAAAGATGTCTTGGCCCATTGTTGTATGTTATCTTTCCTAATGGCATAACAGTCATCCTTAATAAGGCTATTATTTCTATGTATCCAAATTATTCATCAATATATATATTAGTTACCACTAAGAAAGAGTTAAATGTTAAGTGGAAAAGGAGCAATAAAGTGATTTTGAATGTCTGTAAATCAAATAGCATTATACTTGGTTCTAACCTTTCTATTTGAAAAACTCGAAATTTAAAGGTTTCTATTAATGGTGTGTTTGTTGACCAAGTTCATGAGACCATTGTACTGTGTATAATCTTAGTAAATTATCCTGGACAGAACATATCAAGATAGTTGCTAAAATAGGAAATGGGATTTCTGGGTTTAAAAGACCAGGCTCAACCAGGTCATTTCATGATTTTAATTATTGCCAATTAATATTGATGAGATTTCTTTTTTAAAAAACCTCTCTAAATGTTATAAAACAGTTAACTCTTATGCTTTTATTATGATATTATACATCTGTGTGGAGATTGTAATAGTGCACTGTTAAAGTTTAAAGACCCGTGACCCCAGGAAGAGTAGCTGCTTTAGCTAATGAGGATCTTAATAAACTAAACCAAACCTAATTGCTTAAATCTTGTTTGTGCTTGGAGAAAAGAATTTAGTAAATAGTTTACCTTTTCTCTACTTGTTTATACAGTCCTTCTTCTATGGAATAGTGTTGCACAGCTGTCCTCAATATGTTTCCTTTTCTCACAGACTGTGTGACGTGTTAGAGGAAAAAAAAACACTAAAGGCATATTTTTCTTTCTCATATATGACAAATAATGCTAATTCTGTTTTTGTTATGAACTATAAATTCTTACATTTGGAGCTCTTCTTATAAAAAAAACCTTTTAAAGTAGTTTTGGCCATTTTTGTAATTGTTATTTTAACCAAAGACCAAGAACAGTTGAGCTGAACAGTCATTCATTTTAAGATAAATCAAGTGGCTTTTTTACCCATATATGTTTTCTTCTCATCACAACTATAAATATGACATGTTGTAGATTTAACTGTGAATCGACTTGTAAAATGAGGTCTGCCTTGAAGAACTACAGAAAAGAACAACTGTTTGAATGTTAGTGCTTTAGTATGACTGCTCTAGTAATAAAACTCTTACATCCACGACTCTTTGTAAGAGGTTATTAAAAGTCATTTTTAATTAGCTGTTAAGCCCAGTATACCTTTTGCCAACCTTGACCTAAATGGAAGAGAAACCTGTATGGTTTTACACTATTGATCACTGAAACTGATGCAGTAAAACTACAGGCTGTTGGTACATTTGAGAGCTTCACCACTGTTAATAATTTAGCACTCAGCACTGATATTTCCGGTTCTCTCTCATGATTTAGAGATTCTGTGGTTAGAAGAAAACTGGTTTATTTCCAAATAGGAGATGAAGCACCATCTAGTGATCTGTGAGGATATTAAAAAAACAAGCGTAGTTGGCTAATGACAATACTATGGTACCTCTGTGTAATGACTATGTAACTAATCATACTATTTAAAGTAGAAAACCTGTGAAAAACATGTCATGATGGTACCTTTCAGGTACACAGAGGCCTATCGTGTTGCTACTTTTAACCTGTAGTCAACAACACAGTGCTTAATAGAGGTAAGATACTACATTGATTAACTGAGCTAATAGGTGCCTGTGAATCAGTGCTACTGGTGCTTGGTTACTCATAGTTTGTATTTTCACAGACCGTTTCACACCTTCATGGATTGAAGCTTGCAGGCAACCTTGGGTGCTGGATGAAACTGATGTCAGTTTCTGTTACCATAGTAGCCCTGCTATCTTTAGAAACCAATCAACAAAGTGTTTGGGTCTTTGTACTATATCTGAAAAGCTCACTCAGTTAAGATTGCTGTTGCACCTTTTCCTTTAATTTCCACTTAAAAGTAAAACGAGAGGAGCCCGTACTTGGGATCAAGACTTACTTTATTCTTTGTGGCACATGAAATGTTTGTGTCGGTGCCAGCGTGTGTGTCAAGGACTGATTCAGAGAGAGCGTGCTCTGATTCAAAGTGCAAAAGCCACACTGCATTTGATTATCACTGCAACGAGTGTGTGGCGATTCCATTATCTCTCACTGGCTGTTTAATAGGATGATGGGACTGCATAGTAACTGTATTTCAGTGTTTTGGATTTTAGAGGATTAAGGGGCTTTCTAAATGCATTAAATAAAGGTGATAAGAAGCTTGGGCCTTCAAACTGTCACTTTTTAAATGTGATTGGCTGATTTTTTCATTTCAGGCTTACAACTTGAAAATACAAAGTCAGTCCACTGATTTTCAGCTCCAGATGTCTGTCTGTTTGCTTTTCTTTGCCATCCTCCCTTTCTAACCCCTCAACCAGTCACAGCAGATGGCTGCCTCTCCCCGAACAGGGTTCTTCCAGAGGTCTCGTTCTGTTAAGACTGAGCTCTTTTTTCCTAAGTGCTTGCTAAAAGGGGAACTTTTAGAGAGAGCTTTTCTCTCTAATATTTACCTACATCTTTACCTACAATATGAAGCTCACTAAGATAACTGCAGTTTTGAACTGATGTTACATAAATAAAACTAAACTGAGTCAATGTCTGCACGGTATTGGGTCTTAGGGTCTTTAAAAAAAAATCCGCTGACTTGGCTGGTTAAGACAATCTTTTCCTTATCCTATTTAGAGCATCTGGTTAAAACCAGATTGGTTTCACAACATGTGCCAAACAGAACTCTATAACTAAAACCTTTGGTTACGGTACAAATAACAATTACAATTCCAGAACTGTTGATATTTGCAAAGTGAAAACAAATAATGATCATTAACCAGCACCATGAGTCATTTAGCTTATTAATAGTCAAGAGAGCTGCAACTTTTGGAAATAACAAAAGATGACATATACATTGCTTTCATATGCTTAGCACATGGGTTCCTGCTGTTCATCTTCAAGATACAGCCTGTTATCATTTCCTTGTAACAGTTGTGGGATTTTACATTTTCCACATCTGAGACATTTCCCAGACAATCGTTTCCTGTGCTCTGTATATGTGAAGTTGTTTTTAAGACGCTTCTGTTAACATGCCAGTGCAAGTTTCCTGTTGTCCTGTTACTACTTGTGTTACAGCACTTAAGTGTTGCCCCGAGACTCCATTCTTTGTAGCCTTAAAAAATACCACGGCTCCACTATGAAAACATCTGACAAGTGAATAGTAGGTGCAAAGACCTGAAAACAAGAGCTGAACTTCAAAGACTACAAAAATAGTTTTCTGCTAAACAGGAAGATACTTTCAGATACTTCTGTATCTCAATATTTACTCCTCCTCGAATGTAAAAGTAATCATGGGCAATATTATCCATGTCCAACAGCACTGTGAGCCTCGGTGCTTGTACTCCCACAGCCACAAGGTGGAGCAAATAGCATTCTGAAAGATTTACACATTCCTAGTTCTGGAATTTGTTCAGAGCAGAGATTATGTAATGTCCCTTTGTTTGTACTCCAAATAAAGGACACTTTTATAGGCAAAATACATTTGAACTATTCATCCCAAGTATCCCATCTGTTCAATATCTATATCTATCATGCATCACTCAGCTTCAAAGCACTATACACAAACTGAAATATTTTGCATCTGTGCACTGAGAATGTGTGCTGAGCCTTCAAATCTTCGTTTGAATCAGTGTGCAGATGCAATACAACACAACAGATTTTTAGATACAACTTTTTCCATAAAGTGAAAGCATAAACTCATAAAGGGACTTTTAGAATCACTCTTATATGGCTAAAACATGTTTATGGAAATTATTTTGTGGCAAATGTGCACATTCAAATTTAGACAAGGAATCAAAAAGGTTAATTTGAAAAAATGGTAAAACTGCTAACAATCAAAAATTGTCTCGCTATTTTAAAAATGCTTTTCCTTGATCAGTTAATATAGAAAAAAAGATTGCAATCCTTGATTATAAATGGTAACGCCCAGTGTATGTTTTAAGTCATATGGGGTTTTTTTTTAAGTGCTGGGTGGTCCATGCATGTACAAAAAAAATTGCCATCCTCCTAGGGTGGGTGAGACTTGTGGAATATAAACTCCTGCTCTCCGTCTGCTCCCACTACTCTGGGTCTGGGTGGGCTAGCGAAGGAATCAGGGATGAAGCTCCTTTTTGTGGTTGCCTGTGCACTTTTTGTGCTCTGTACATTTGATAATGCTGACTCCTCAGCTTATGACAAAATTGTTTTCCACAGCAGAATCAGAGCCAGAAAAGAAGGGTAAGCTCATCTATATATATTGTTTTGCTCTTTTTTGTGCATGCATGAACATTGAACAGTTGTTATCATTTTTGCACATTTGTATATTGTACAACTCTATAAGTTCCAACTATTTCAACAATATTAATTGTGTATTGTTTTTGAAGGGTATCTAAAATCTTGCATTTCACTTAGGACATGTTTAATCCAGCATGTGTCGTTATCACTATTCATATTTAACTGTCTGGCTTCAAAAGCAGCAGTAGTATTTGCCAAATAATTATTCATGCTTGACGGCCTGATGTCTTATCCATCTGGGCTGTTAAATAATCCTTTACACGTGAATAATTTCATAGATTCCTACTGATGTTTTACTTGCTGACTAATTCTTCATCACATTTTTTGGTATAAATTCTCATTTAGACCCAATGTCTGCGCCCTCCAGCAAGTCATGGGAACCAAGAAGAAATACTTTAGCACTTGCCGTAACTGGTACAGAGGGTCCATCTGTGGAAAGAAAGCGTGAGTGCTTGTTTTGTGTATCCAACAGGAAAAACTGTACCTCCAGTTCAAACAAATACATTCACTCAGCAGTTATGTGGGCTTACTGTTCTCTTTATTTTCTTTTCCCATTTCTTCTACTCCACCCCCACCCCACTCCCTCACCCCACCCCCTCCAACATGCGCATGCAAACACACACACACACACACACACACACACACACACACACACACACACACACCACCCCCTGCCCTCATTTTTCATGGAAACTCGGATGTTTCCACAGAGATAGACATCTGTTATCTTACTTTGAATTACATTACCACTTAAAATGAAAAACACATTTATAGATCCAGCCTTTAAACTCTTTCTTTAGAAAACAGTCCAGTTTGATCCTAAACTAAAAGTTAGGGTTCTCATAACTTGAGCAGTCGGTTGATGTTGGATGCCACAGTGGTGAACCACTGATTCCAGGATATGATGTGGCTGCAAAATGTTGACTGTATTCTTGAATGGAAAAGCGTTTAGCTCAGCCATTATAAGAAACCTCTTTATTGGTTTTATTCCAGCAATCTCAGCAGTTTTAGTTTAAACATGAATCAAGTTTGTGGCTATTAACAGACCCTTTTACTCTTTTTCTTCCTGTCACACACATATACATACATACAACACTCACACTGAGTTTGCCCTCAGCGCTTGACTGAGTCATGCTTTGCACTCTAAATAGGCTCAGTTCTTCATGATGAATACCCTCTGCTCACTGAAATCGGCAAATGATAAGGTTGAAAACAGTCAAAATATTGTGTTTTAGCGGAAGTCTGACAAGAAACTATATAATCAATGAAAAGTTGGATGGGCTAAAGCTGCAGTTAAAGCTGACTGATTTACTCATTTAAACCTGTTACAGTCTTCTAAATTAAATAAGTCAACTTCAGTTTGAGTTAGACTTTTCTCCCATAGAAGAGAACTAGATAATCTGGTCGAATATAAATAAATTGAGCTTCTTCTTTTTTTAAAGTACGAGTTATATGATTGAGGAGGCCAAGTCTCCTGGATCCATTAACTGCATCCAATTTTATTACCTTCTCCAACCAAGCCTGTTGCTCCTCCCATCATTCCTCCTACCCTGTCTTCCATAAATCCCCCAGATGTTAGTAGTCCTCCAGCATTAGAGCAAAACATTTATGTCAGTTATAACTTTCAGAAGTGCTTTATTAAAACTGCAAAATGATTTTGTTTACCAGATCTAAATTTTGCTTGTAGGTGAGAACATGTGCGTTTTAAGCTAAAATGTCACCAGTGCCTTTTGTGATCATTTGAAGAACTTCAGGGTAACTAGCTCACCAAGATAATCAAAGACAGTGAGACCTGAATAGAACTTTTCCATTTATGGCAGTTGGTGCTCAGCCTAACTTTATCTAGCCAGTCAAAGTGTTTGTCTTCACCCTCTGAGAGAATATTCTCTGCCAGAGCAGGTCCGCCTCTAAAGAAGCTTTATATTAACAAACCTTCAGAATCCAGGCTAAAAAAATTTTGGTGGGTTTAATTGAAATTACGCTTCATGGACGATACAAAACGACAAAGTTTTGTGTCGTCCATGAAGTACTTACAGTACTTTTGAAGAGATGCTGATAAATCAAAAGTTTCCAATTCCGTAGCCAGACACATTTCCACAGTGTGGGAAAGCAATGTTACGAGGGTTTTGCTGACTCTGCCTCAATGGGGCTCGTGTGATCTCATCCCAATCCCTGCAACTCTGATGCAGACCAAGAAGCATGGGTCTGTTGGCTGAAACATAATAATCAGATAAGAGCAACAGTAAAGTAAAGTCCAGACTATAAATCATCATCTTACATGCAATTCATCTTGTCACCATGTTGTATAATGTTTCTCACATGTATCCCTTAAAAGCCATAAAACTTGTGTAAATTCAGTCTTTATTGTCTAAACTTGCCTAAACTGTTCTAAACTATTAATGGCAGATTTGACATGCATTTGTCACAGGAATACTGTTGATAGAAATGAACTGCTAAACTTTTGTACTTTAACATCCTTTTTCCTTTAGTTTATTTTTCTTGTATTTGGAATCAGTATATGCATTGCCAAAAGCAATACTACTTGTTACTATAAACTAACTGCCATGACTTGGAAAAGAAGCAGTTTTCCTACTGTTAGTGTTTATTTTTTCTGACAATTAAAACTGGGCAGTTTACCTCAATAATCTCCCCTGCCAACTCTTGGTGCATATGGCATTGTTTATTCCTCATAGCTATGTCTCTGATGTTTTCATCATCTTGGGAGTCTTTTTACTGTTGAATACTCATTAGGTATTTGCGGTAAAGTAGATATATTCAAATGACCAGTTTTCCCACAGGAAGAGATAATCCTATAGCTTCAGCATGGTCGAACCTGCTGATGTAAGACATCTTTTATGTTGTGCAGCTGCACTTTGAATTTTACTGGTCTTTTCAGGCTATGATCTCAGGCATTTTGGAGAACATGCCGCTGCTCTTCATATGTGTGTCCAACAGCAAATAAAAATGTGTCAAAACATAAATCAAAATGACTATTCTCTCAGTATGAAAGTCTGTTTCAAAAACGTGTATGCTGGCGTCCAGATTAGCTAAACTAAGTCCATCAAATCCATTTTTTATGTTAACCAACATTTTGTAATCTCAGATATAATTACTGATCAGACTTTCAAGACAGACATCTTAATATAAATGTCACATAGAGTTCAGACTAATTCTGTAGCTTAAAAGAGGAGGCCTTGGTGATATAAATCTACTACTGTAATGCTAGCATGAACACAATTAGGTTTTGGCAAAAGTCTTTGGATCACATGGTCTGTTTGGGTAATGCAGAGAATAATGGGTTACATCTGGAAACACTGAAGAAAACAGAAAATCACAGAATGATGATTCAACTAAAAACATAGCAGCAAGAAAAATTACTTTCTTGCATGTATTATTATGACTGGTATCTCAAACATATGTGCAAATCCATATTTTTGATGTGTGTGTTTTTTTCCTGCAGGACTGTGATTTATGAGTGCTGCCCAGGGTATATGAAAATGGATGGCATGCTTGGCTGCCCTGCAGGTATGGCCTGTACTGTTTTGTAGAACAGTTGTAGAACAGCTGTGTTTTAGCTTTGAGATCAGACCAAATAAACTAGAAGCAAGTGCCACAGCATATTGTTGACACGTTTTTTTCCAATCGATCAGTTCAAAGATTGTGTCTTATTTCTGTTTTCAAAAACAACGCTCGACCCTTATTGTGATTGTTTTTTCTTTCTTAGTTGCCCCGATTGACCACGTGTATGGCAGTTTGTCTATAGTGAAGGCCTCATCAACCCAAAACTACGCTGACATTTCCAAGCTAAGACCTGAGATTGAGGGACCAGGATCTTTCACCTTCTTTGCTCCCAGCAATGAGGCTTGGGATAATTTGGATACGGTGAGTCAGTACAAAACAAAAAGCTCTGGAAGATCTCCATCTTTGAGATTTTAACAACTAATTTTTTTCATCTAACAGACAGTGAGGGATGCGCTGGTCAGCAACGTCAATATTGAACTATACAACGCTCTTCATTATCATATGGTCAACAAGCGCCTCCTGACCAAAGACTTAAAGAATGGAATAAAAGTCACCTCCATGTACAATGACCTTGATCTCCATATTAACCATTACTCCAATGGGGTGTGTACTCAGTGTTATTTTAACATGTTACATTAACCATTTGTCAGGGGTATTACACTGAAACAGATGTCGTGTACAGATAGTGACTGTGAACTGCGCCAGGATCATCTACGCCAACCAGATCGCCACAAATGGAGTCGTGCATGTCATCGACCGCGTCATCAGTACTATTGGAAACACTATTCAAGATGTCATTGAAGTTAACGATGACTTGACAACCCTGAGTGTGAGTACAAGCTTTGGTAGGAGAAAAATGATTAACAACTAAAACTGCAAACCCTGCTGTTAAAGACTTATTGATGTAATACAAGACACTTACAATTACTATTATACAATTATAATGTGAATATTTTCTTTGTATGCTGCTTTGCAGTATAATGAAGTTCACTAAATATAATATTGATGGTGAAATAATCTTCTAGGATCTATTTCAAAATTCTGAGCTTTTGGAGAAACTGGGTCAGCCAGGACATTACACTCTTTTTGCCCCGACCAATGAAGCCTTTGAGCAGCTCGGCATCGATGTGCTGGAAAGAATTCAGAGTGACAAGCAGGCCCTCAAAGGTAAATCAGACTTCTTCAAAGGCTTATTTTTAGTGTTAAGTTAATTGAAGCAGAACGATGTTTACTGATGGAAGTACTGGAAAAGAAATGTAGTGGTTGCTGGGAGTATGGTTGCGCATTGAGCTTCTTCCAATTCAAAACAGATGAAGCCACAATAGATCTGGAGCTTATTTAGCTTTAAAAGCTAACTTGAACCAAAAAAAAACTTTCTTCTTTCAAGCCAAGCATTAAATTGTGAGTTTGAAAACATATGATGTAACACATAATTTGACATTTTTATGGCCTTTTCTTTTTACTGCTATATGTATCTTCATAAAATATACTCGTATAATTATCAGTAATATTTGTTGTTGTTTAAAGTGTTGAGATATACATTGTGATTTCTTAAAGAATCAGAATTCAGAATTTCTAAAAGGCTTTCAAGGTAATTATCAATCTAAGCACCAAGAGATAGTAAAAAGTTGTACTTCATCTGTATTTCCTCATGTATATTTGCTGTGCCGTGCTCAGATCAGAACAGTTCCCCACACTAGAGGACCACTGGGATCTAAAGGATATGCAGGTTTCTTGGATATAACCTCCTTGACTTTGGTATAACAAAGGAAAAAACATTAATGTCCCAGTGTATCAGACAAACATCTACTTACACAACTAAATCATATATTAACTCAAATATTTTAGTTATTTATTTATTTATTTATTTATTGTTGTTTCAGCTCTTCTGTCTTTCCACCTCCTGGACTCAATCCAGTGCTCTGAGGGTATCCTGGCTGGCACCTCTTATGAGACACTGGAGGGCAACAACATTGAAATTGGCTGTGATGGCGAAAGCTTGACAGTCAATGGCATTAAAATGGTGCGTCAGAAGGACATTGTCACCACCAATGGTGTCATCCACATTATTGACAAAGCACTTGTTCCAGACTCAGGTTAGAGCACCTCTTTGCTTCCTATTCAGGCATGCCTTGTTTATTACACAATATGTATATCGAAGAATATGTAAATATTTTTTCTATAGTTCATATTCTAAAACCGTCAGGATTTCCTTTACCTCTTTAAGCTAAGCAGGTAATGGAACTGTTGGGAAGTTCCCAGTCAACCTTCAGTGACATGGTGTCTGAGCTGGGCCTTTCTAGTGGCATGAGATCAGATGCAGAGTACACTTTACTGGCTCTATTCAACAGTGTCTTTAGTGGTGAGTCATATACTCCTCATTATACCGCTTGCACTTCCTCTCTTATCCACTCGGCAGGTGGCAATGTCGATTTTTAAAAAATGCTTCATGGAATTCATGCAAAATCTTAATGTCATATGTGGAAAAAGTAGCCGCTATGCTTCTCATGTTTTAAGAAACAATTAATTGTAGTCAGCTAGGGAAAAATTGTATCTTATTTATATTGATAATCTTTTGTCAGTGGATGTAAAGAATTCCACAATAAGAAAATCTAAAAGTGACTGTTATCAATTAATGTTGTCACATTTATTCTGTGCATTTATCTATTTATTGTCTATCTTGACATAAGACACGTCCAAGAAAATCAGGAAAACTGTGACAGATGATGATATTTCTTGCTCAATCCATAAACATTCCCTCTGTCTGTCTGTGAACATGGACCTACAGAGCATTTATCGTCATTTGTAGGACACTATTTGTGGTTTATCTGTAGAACTGCCAGGTCAATGAGTACAGAGTCGACTTTGGTCAAAATATGTCTGTTACTGCTTTAGGGTAATGGTAGTCAAAGTAGTAAGAATACAGTTTTTTGAAGCCAGTGCTTTAAATGTAAATGTATTTTTTTCCTGGTGTAATTAATTTTAAATGAGAATCATAAAACTGTTTCTTTCCTCTGCAGATGAAATAATGTCCATGGATCAGGACTTACTCAAAATTATCCTGGAGAACCACATCTTGAAGAATAAGATTGTTCTGGGACAGCTGTACAATGGCCAGCAGCTGGAGACCATCGGAGGGAAACTTCTTCGGGTCTTCATCTATCGTTCAGTGAGTACTCTTCTCTAAAGATTTGCCCAGTAGTTATAGCTGGAGGCCATTAAAGACTTGTTATAGGCAATAGCCTCAATCAATCTTCAAATCTTTGAGATTTCAAGTTTATTCTCTTTTATTCAACTTGTTTCACATCTGCAGGCTGTGTGCATCGAGAATTCCTGCCTGATACGAGGCAGTAAAGAAGGAAGCAATGGGGCCCTTCATCTCATGAGGACTCTGTTGAAACCTGCAGAAAAAACTATGTACGAGATTCTGACAGAAAACGGAGGGTTCAAGTAAGTACAATGGTAATATAAATGGACTGTGGTCTTAAAAACCAGTATAATACTCAAACCACATCTTGACAATCATTACATTAAATCCACATGGCACATATGGGAATGGGAAAGTGCTGTTGCTGCAATATGTCATCCCTTAGAGGCGTCTACAACAGCCAAGTTACAGTTTTCTTCTCTGCTCTTTAGGATCTTTTTGTCTCTGATGGAAGCTGCTGGCTTGACTGACGTGCTTCGACAGGAGGGAGGCTTTACTCTGTTTGCCCCAAGCGACAAGGCTTTTGCAGGTTTAAGTGAAAGAGACATGGCTGTGTTGAAGAGTAAGTTTACAAGACATTTTTGTCTATTTATTTGTTGGGTAGTAAAAGTCTAGTTAGAAATGCAAAATACAATAATAGCTTATGTGTGTGTCTTTGCTTTATTTCAGAGGACATAAATGCACTCAGAACCATCCTTCTGTATCACATCAATAATGGTATCTTCATTGGCGGTGGTTTGGAGCCTGGGGTGACAAACCTTCTCAAGTCCCTCCAGGGCAGCAACCTTAAAATTGTAGTTGTAGGTATTTTGTGCATCCAGATGGAAACTATATATCTTAATCTATTAAACCTTATACTTCAGATAAATCCCTTTTTTTTCTTTTTCTTTTTTAAATTTAATCGTAAAGAGTTAAGTATTCAGTAAAACTGTTTTATATGGTAGTGTTCATGAATATTGTCTGATTAAAAGTCACTTTGAAACTCAGTGACTCCAGTAAGCTAATGATATTTAATGTGGGACAGAGATTATTCTTCATATTTTAGTATGTGGTTTCATTCACACCCAACACTTTGTGGTTTTCTTGTCTGTAACTGTTTGAAATGGTTGTCCTTAGGCAAACAACACTGTGAAGGTTAATTCTGTTCAAGTCCCTGAGGCTGATATGATGGCCACAAATGGAGTCATTCACTTTGTCAACAAGCTGTTGTATCCTGAAGGTAAAACTTTCATCCAGTTATTGTCTTATAAATCTGCCAAGAAACGTGATAACTGTAAATACCTAATTGCGGTCAACGCCCTGTGCTGTCTTGTAGAAATCCCTATTGGATCCCAGGAACTCCAGATGGTTCTGACGAAGCTCATCTCTTATATTCAATTTAAGGTTAATTTGTTTTTTGTTTTTAAAGTTCCCGAGATGTTGGGTTGGGTCTAGTTTGCAGTTTTTTTATTCTTCATTTAAGTCGTAACAAAATTGTTATAATTCCATGTAAAGTATAAGAAATAGAACATACAATGAAGATTATGCTAGTGGTTATTTTAGTAAAATGGTTCTGATTGAACATTATTGTTGTTAATTATTTATATTTTTCAGCTGAGCTGAGCAATTATATGCTTTATTATGCAGCATAGACATTTAATATGCTTTAACAATTGTATTTACTTTTTTACAGTACATTTCTGGATTCAGATATCAGGAAATTCCCCTTACATTTTTGAGTAAGTAGTTTGCATGTTTCACTGTCATTAATAACTCTGTATTTCCTGTTGTTATTATAGAGGACTGTCACTTGTGTCATTCAGGAAAGTATAGTAATGGTGATTAAAGAATATCAACATCATTTGATTCCTAATCAGTGAAGTATGACCAGTTATATTTAATAAAACTGTTGCAAGCACAAAACTGAGGAATTTCAAAAGACCAGTGGAAAAAAATAAAAACAATATATTCCTCATCTAATGACAACCGTAATATTTGATTATGACTGCTGATCTAGCTACCACATTCTGCTAACTGTTCAATGCCCCATCCTGAGGCACTCACACAATACCTGTCAATGCCTGAGAAGAAAAAAAAAACATTAGGCAGTTAGCTAAGATTAGCATTCATTAATCCATTGACATTTCTTCTTTCCACTTGCCATAAATTGTTTGGTATCACTCCATTTCCATTAAGGTAGTCAAGATGGTGAACAGTGAGGGCAGGGAGGGTACAGTGTACATTAAAAACTATGGGAATCTTTATGAGATTACCAACCAGGAATTCACAGTGCACTTTATGTAGCCAAACTTGTCAGTTTACATGCAGTCATGCACTGAAAGCTAGTTAATTACAAATTTTGAAACACAGTATTTAGATATCACTGACATAATAGTCACATGTATTTAAAATAAAGCTGTGCTAAAGCAAATCATAAAGCTGTAGAAAATTATAACACAATTGTATTAGTAGATATCCTTTGATTAGGAATCGCCTTTTCTTTCATGGAAATTTTTCACTGAAACTATTTTTTGTGTGTGTTGGCTGTACAGAAGTTGATCAGTATACAATGCTGTGCACTCTTGATTTCAGTGTAGTAAAACATGGCTTCTTTGCTTTTTTACACTTCCTGGGGTAAAAGAAGTGACAAGGGTCATTCAAAGGGAACCCATCAAAAAAACGGTTACCAGGGTGATTGAAAAGCAGAACCCCGTCCAAAAGGTTACCAGGGTGATTGAAACGCAGAACCCCGTCCAAAAGGTTACCAGGGTGATTGAAAGGCAGAACCCCGTCCAAAAGGTTACCAGGGTTGTCTCTGGTAAGTATTTCTTAAGTGTAAAATACAATCATATGACTTGATATTAAGAACTCACAAATGTTGTTGTTTCCAGGGCCTCAATACTCAGTCAGCACTGGTACCAGCAACATTGATCTGGAAGGTCAGTGAAATGCTTTGGAAACTTAAAAATAAGGATTGTTTGTGTGATTATTAATTAATAATATTAATAAATTATTGTTAGATTTGATTTTAGATAAGATTAGAGCTCTCTGAATTTAGCTATCACAAATAAAATAATATAGAATATAATAAAGATAATTTATACACACATCATAGGTGACTTTTAAATACATATAATAGACTTTAAATCTTATTAAACAGTATTTAGTTAGAATTTATGTGTTATTACGCTTATCTGATATTTTTTGCCAAATATTCTAGCATCACTTTAAAGATACTTTCATTTTTCCATCAGGAGTCGATCTTTCAGAAGTTTCCACCATTGAAGCGAGCGATCTTGACACATCAAGGCTTACCAAAATAATCCAAAGTGAGTTTTTTTTTCCAAGTCTCTAGGAAGTGGAAAGCAGGAAAATAATTCATAAATAATGTGTGATTTGTGTGTTTGTTTTGCCTTTATAGAAGGCAGTTCCAGAGGAAATAATCCCAGAAGAGTTATAGGTAAAAAATAAAGAAAGAAAGAAGAAGAAGAAGGAAAAAGAAATAGAAAGAAAGACAGAAAGAAATGAGACCTGGAATTGTAATTAATGCAGCACAGTGTGAGATAGTTTAGACTGTCACTTTAACCTTCCTGCCTTCTTGGGACCTTTTTGTGCCACTGCTATGTGTTAAATGGCTGCCATTTCCACTGTGTTCAGTGGAATATAACCAAACTTGCCACAGGATAGTTTTTACCTGTCAATGTTAATATTCCAGTGTGAATTCCTTAAATCAGCCTAAAATGGCTGAGCAGCAGAAATCCCCACACCCATCACCCTGGGGACCATTTTCTGCCCATTGACTTCCATTATAAACGCTATTTTTCAACCCCAAATTATCATCATATGATTTTATTTTTTCTTCTTTTCTTGGATGTCAATGAAGACTCAGGGCCTGAGTTTTAATTTTTAAATTGCAAAAAAAATGCAAAAAAAAATAATGGCAGGTCAAAATGTATGTTGGTGCCAATCTTTGGTCCATCTAAAGGCCTACTTATAATGACAATCACATATTACTTCAACTGGTTTTTTGTGGAAATATTTAGTTTCGTTTTTTGGTTTTTGGGGCTTATAACACAGGGCGCTCATGTAATAACACTGGGATTTGAAGGGTTAAAACAACGAAAATATAATTAAAACGTTACATGAATATTTCAGGGAGAAGTAGTTTTACAAGGTTGGCTAATTTAAAGTGGAATAAAATATGGATATATGGTCTTTTTATGGCGTGGCTGAGAATGGTCCCTAGGGTGATGGGTGTGAGTTTTTTAAAGGATGGCAGGAGGGTTAAGACTTTGGCTTCAATTATGCTCCATTCTCTTCCTGTACCATATGTCCAACACATCCCTGCAATCACTTTGGTACCTACAGGAATAGCTTGACATTTTGGGAAATCTGCTTACACTACTCACTCTTTGTTGAGAGTTTGATAAGAAAACTGATAACACTCTCATTTATGGATTGAGAGGGCCAGCAGCCCATTAGCTTAGTTTAACACAGAAGAGATGGCTGGCAATCACACTGTAATGCCAAAAAAATATAGTCCTGCACAAAGCCTTCTGTAAAACCACGTGCTGTTTCAGAATACCGATTTTTTATAGATTAAACAGATGACAAATCATTAACTGGTGCTGGTACAGACCCAGGCTAGTTATTTCCGGGTTTGTGCTTAGTTAAGCCAGCTGCTATAGCTTCATTTTTGTCTTGTGCATACAGTAATGGTATCAGTCTTCTCATCTAACTTTCAACAAGAAAGATGCAAATACAATTCCCCAAAAATCAACATTCCTTTATTCCAGCTGCAGTCTCTTTGCTCATCTGCTGTCATGCTTGCTGCCACAATGCTCTCCTCAAAAGCTATGCAGAAATGTGTTGCTTCAGTGGCTGTTATACAACATTTTGTGAGACCCACATCCAGTCAGCATCCATCTGTATAGTTTCTGAGACTATACACTTCCCAAGAGGGGAAGTCATCATCATCACTCCTGCTCCATGTGCTTGATGTTTCCATCTGGGCAGTGATGAGAGTTTGGATGCCAAACTTCAGCACAGTATATCTTTTAGACTTCGACAACAATCTAATCCACATGGCTGACAAATATTTATTGTTCTCTTTTTTCCAGCTGGCAGCAGGAGGAGGGGAAGGGACTGAGCACAAGCCGATGAGAACACCTCCTGGCTAAAAGCCGAAAGAGACGTCAAACCCAGATTTTAAAGTTGGTGTTTTAATACAAGGGCTGTGCCTAAAATTCATACTGTAATAGGTATACCTGACAAAAAAAACTACTCTCATAAACACTTTAATGGTGCTTTGAATGTATATAAAGCAAGTTCACATGAATATTTCAGCATGATTTTAAATACACAGAAAGTCAAAGCAGCTATAGGATAGTCTGAATGCATTCATTCATTAGATTTACAATAAAATACTTCAATTTTGAGCTTCTCTATGACTTTGCTTAACGCAAAGAGGTTAAAAGCTGCCTGAAAATTTTCAAAATCTAAGCATGATAAAGATAAAAAATAAAAATAAAAAAAAACATGTTTTCTGACTTTAACTGTATTTTTTTTCTCTGTATATTGTTTAAATTGTAATGTAAATTTGTCTCTCTCTCTCTATCATTTGGAATGATGTAGCTGAATGCTTTTGGCTTTGCCTTCTATTTTCCAAACATCTTCCAATAAAAAGCTTTTGTTGAGATAAATATGCCTGTTTGAACAGGGCATTAGTGGAGATTGTGTCATTTTGAAGTCTTTGCAAAATTCTTAAATGGTAAGTTTTGTTTCATTGAGATGTTAAAACTAAATTTGTGCTTGGAAAAAAATTCTTTACTCCACAAAAGTTTGACCATAAAATTAAAGTGAAAACAGTACACAAATAACATAACTTTTTTTAAGTATGCTAATTCTGCTTTTGTTAGCCTGTTAAATGTTTAACATTATCAGAATCAGAATCAGAATACTTTATTGATCCCTGGGGGAAATTATTTTTTGTTACAGTGCTCCATTTTAAACCAACATTAAGACAAGACAGACAATACGCTAACTAAGAATAGTACAATATATACATATATATACATACATACATACATAAGTCACTTATAAATAAATATTTGGAAAAGAAACATGCGTAGTTGTAGCAGCAAACAGTGTGTTAAGTGGATGCGTTGTACAGGGAGATGGCCACAGGCAGGAATGATTTCCTGTGTCGTTCAGTGGTGCTTTTCGGTAATCTCAGTCTCTCACTGAACGAGCTCCTGTGACTGACCAACATGTCATGGAGTGGGTGGGAGGTGTTATCCAACATTGTCTTTATCTTGGACAGCATCCGCCTCTCCGACACCACCTTGAGGGAGTCCAGCTCCATCCCCATAACATTGCTGGCCTTACGGATCAGTTTATTAAGTCTGTTGGCATCTGCGACCCTCAGCCTGCTCCCCCAGCATGCAACAGCATAGAGGATCGCACTGGCCACCACAGACTCATAGAAAATCCTGAGCATTTTCTGGCAGATGTTGAAGGACCTCAGTCGCCTCAAAAAATAGAGACGACTCTGGCCCTTCCTGTAAAGTGCTGTGGTGTTTTTAGCCCAGTCCAGTTTATTGTCAATGTGAACTCCAAGGTATTTATAGTCCTCCACAATGTCAACACTGACCCCCTGGATTGAAACAGGGGTCAAGTGTTTCCTGGTCTTCCTGAAGTCCACGATCAGTTCCTTGGTCTTTGCCACGTTGAGCTGCAGATGATTCTGCTCACACCACGTGACAAAGGAGTCGACCACAGCCCGGTACTCTGTCTCATCATCCCTGCTGATGCATCCAACCACCGCAGAGTCATCAGAAAACTTCTGAAGATGGCAGGTCTCTGTGCAGTGGCTGAAGTCTGTGGTGTAGAGGGTGAAGAGGAAGGGGGAGAGGACAGTCCCCTGTGGTGCCCCTGTGTTGCTAATCACCTTGTCAGACACACACTGTGGGAGACGTACATATTGTGGTCTTCCTGTCAGGTAATCAACAATCCAGGACACCAGAGAAGCATCCACCTGCATCGCTGCTAACTTATCACCCAGGAGGGTCGGCCTGATGGTGTTGAAAGCACTGGAAAAGTCAAAAAACATGACCCTCACAGTGCTCGCCGGCTGGTCCAGATGGGTGTAGACACGATTGAGCAGGTAGATGATGGCGTCCTCTGTTCCGAGACGAGGCTGATAAGCGAACTGAAGGGGATCCAGATGTGGTCTTACTATGGGTCGCAGCTGGTCCAGGATGAGCCTTTCCAGGGTCTTCATGATGTGGGAGGTCAATGCCACGGGCCTATAATCCTGGGGGCCACTGGGACGAGGCGTCTTTGGTACAGGGACGAGGCATGATGTCTTCCACATCACCGGGACCCTCTGCAGACTCAGACTCAGCATAAACAGTTTATGAAAGACTCCACACAGCTGGGGGGCACAGGCCTTGAGGACAAGGGGACTCACTCCGTCTGGTCCAGCAGACTTGCCTGAGTGAAGTCTCCTCATTTGCATCTCAACCTGGTATTGAGTGAAGGTGATGGGTGGGGGAGGGGTGTCAGGAATCTCACAGGAGGCAACATGTGAAGAGAGAGGCTGGCACAGTGGTGTGGCTCTGGATTCCAGGCTGACTGCAGGTGAGGTTGTGGGGGTGGGAGCAGACACTGTGGTGTCGAATCTATTGAAAAACAGATTCAACTCGTCGGCTCTATTCTCACCTCCCTCAGCTCCCCTGCTGTTGGTTGGCCTGAATCCAGTGATGGTCTTCATGCCCCTCCACACCTCTCTCATGCTGTTCTGCTGGAGTTTCCACTCCAGCTTCCTCCTGTAATTGTCCTTAGCCTCTCTGATCTTGTCCTTTAGTAACACCTGGACCTTCCTCACCTCCTCTTTGTTGCCCCCTCTGAAAGCCCTCTTCTTGTTGTTGAGGAGGGCTTTGATGTCCTTAGTCACCCACGGCTTGTTATTTGGGTAACAATGAACAGTCTGAGCTGGAACAATGGAGTCGGTGCAGAAAGTTATGTAGTCTGTGATACACTCAGTAAGCCCATTGATGTCCTCGGCGTGAGGCTCACAGAGTGTTTCCCAGTCGGTCACCTCGAAACAGCCCTGTAGTTCCGCTATTGCCTCCTCTGACCACCTCCTAACAGTCCTGGTGGTCACAGGTTCCCTCCTCACAATTGGCACATAGCGGGGGGTGAGGTGAATCAGGTTATGATCTGACCTACCAAGTGGGGGGAGGGAGGAGGAGCTGTATGCATCCTTGACGTTAGCATACAGTAAGTCTAAAGTTTTCTCTCCCCTGGTGGGACAGTCCACATATTGTTTGAATGTTGGTAGTGTATTGTCCAGTGATACATGGTTGAAGTCACCCGAGATCACAATAAAGGCACTCGGGTGCTGAGTCTGTAGCCGAGCTATGGCAGAGTGGATAGTGTCACATGCAGCTGTGGGGTTAGCAGAGGGGGGAACATAAACAGCCACCAAGATGACGTGAGAGAATTACCTGGGTAAATAATACGGCCTGAGTCCAACAGCACACAGTTCAGTGTCCGGGCAACAAATCCTTTCTTTGATTGTTATGTTGGCAGGGTTACACCACCGGTTGTTAACTAAAACAGCAAGCCCCCCTCCTTTACGCTTACCGCTAGCGATGCTGTCCCTGTCCGCCCGAACAGTGTGGAAGCCTTCCACGGAAGCATTCTCATCGGGAATGACCTGGTGCAGCCATGATTCGGTGAAACACATCAGGCTACACTCTCGGTATTCCCTCTGACTCCGTACCAGTGCTGAGAGCTCGTCGATTTTACTCTGGTCCTACTCAGAGAAAAATGTATAGCTTTGAAAATGTTTTGCCACTTGATATAGGATTTTATCTAGTGAGTAACTGCAAGCTTCTTTTGTTATTTTAATTTTATAATGTGCCAGCTGTTTTCAATGAGTGACATATCCAGACACAGGACCAACAGATTAGCACCTTTATTAGAGTCATGCTCCTCTATATGCTTGTATTATGGCAGTATGGGTAGCAGCATTTCTTCTACCAAAATTTGATTGTTGTTCAGCTTTAATGCTTTTCATACATTTTGGAAATGCTACTAAGCAGTGATTTCAAAAATATTTACACAAATTATGCCATAATGTAATGTACTCAATTATAGCCATTTGATGGCGTTTTTCACATTTGTGACTGTTGCTGACCCTTTGCCAAATTAACTTTATTAAATGTGAGATTGCCTGTGGATGTGTGCTTTATATTTACTTAACTTTTCCAGTATTTTTTCGAAAATATTTTGCTCACTATAAATTCATAGTAGTATTTTTTTGGTAAATGGCCTGTATTTATATAGCGCTTTACTAGTCCCTAAGGACCCCAAAGCGCTTTACATATCCAGTCATCCACCCATTCACACACACATTCACACACTGGTGATGGCAAGCTACATTGTAGCCACAGCCACCCTGGGGCGCACTGACAGTTTTTAGTTTAATGGTGACCTAAAAGAGGGTTTAAAAGAGTTGTAAAGTCAGTCCAACTCATTGGAAACAGAACTGTAGATACCAAAACCTATGAGTCATTCCTTTCAGTGGTTTAGCCATGCATCTGCCAGTTTAAAAGGATCCAGGCAGTTTGGATTCTGTACAAAATAAACATCAAAATTGGTTTAAAAAATAACTGCATTATCCTCATTTTCAAGAAGAGTCAACTGCCTTTACTCATAAAAAAAAAAGTCTAACTAAAAAACTACAAATAATTTATGAAAACTACAAAATATGATGAAAAAATAAATTGTAACATTGGCATCAATTGCAAATTACTTACATTTCATTTCAAAATGCATTGCCGAATTTCATTTGTCAAAAGAATATGTAAGTAACATGTGTTTTTTTATGTGTGAATGCAGCTGAGATACTTCCCTGAGGTTACAGGGACATTATGTTTGCTGTTATGTACAGATATTTGGGTCAGCACCAGCTTCTGCATTATTGTTTCATGAGAAAAATTCCTCAGTGCAGTTTATGGCTTCTTGGATACACTAAAACGGTTTAAAACCTCAAGCAGCCAAGAAACTTTTGCAACACACAAAACAGACATGGCAAAATATAAAACGTTTTGTTTTTTTTCTTATCTGTTATTTCACATCAGAAATCATTTACAGGAATCGTCAACAAGCTTTGGTGATCCAGGCAGCTGGTTCACATGGGCTGATATGATGAAATCATACAAATAATCAGTGTTTTGCCATTTATATGTTGTTTTCCCCAAAACATCCCTAATGACAGCCCACGTGACGCATCACAACTGCTCATGCAGTCAGTAGCTTGTGGAAAATCAAAAATAATATTTGTCTACCAAGCAAAGAAGCACAAATAATATCTTAGTATTTTCTGTAGAGCGAGACCTGCACCATATGGCCTAAAACCTGCTCACATCTGTACTCTGTGGCTGTTTTAACAAGTAATGAACTGTCAAAAGTTCAATTGCATTGAAGTAGAACTGTGAGGCAACTTTTTATACCTCTAATTATAGATGACAGGTTTCATTACTGAATATTTGACAGGATTGCTTGCACTATAGAAGCTGCTCACTTGTGTCGGCTTGCTACATTTTTCTTACCTAATAGAAATTAAACACATTTTTAGTTCACATTGTTGATGCTGTTTCTTTCAGCATATTGAAAGAAATACAAAGCACCTTCATTTTCTGTTTGATAAGTTTGTGTTATTTACAAAGGGATTAAAACTGAATGTCTCAAATTCAGCAGTGCTGAAACATACCTCTGCAGCACATTTTAGGTACCGTGTGGGATTATGTTGATATTATCTTCATGGATTTCAGCCATAAAAAAGAAACCATTTATTTTTTACATCTAAAATAAAAAACATTAAAAAAAACATTTTATCTATTTCTATTTTATCTAGAAAGTGTAACCTACAGTAACATGCAAACCTAGCTACAGATAAAGTTTAATACATTCTGCAGTCAGACTCACAGTGGGCACTATTTTATACATTTACAACTTCTTCTGAAAACATCTGGTGCGGGATCATGTTACTTTTCCATTTGCCTTGTGATTTTCCATGCTCTCTTCAGCAGCGATCTACCAATCAATTATTTGGTCATTTATAAGACCGTTCTTGTCAATAACAACAGTCTCCAATTTCACTTGACTTAGTACAACAGTTTCCACTGCTCATCACCAAAAAGCAACTGTCTTCTCATCTATAAACAAAACAACAGAGTCGGCAAATGCATGTGCAGCATCCCTTTAATAAGCTTTCAGACACTTGTACCTAGTTTTGTTGTGTTGACTTTTATCAGATTCTCCTAATAACATGGGTCATCTGTGCTTGAAATAAACCAGCATTTGAAGGTGCATCAGGCTACAAATTTTGAACACCATTTTTAAACTTTTTTCTTTTTCCGTTGTTTAAAAGTTTTTTCTTTAGCTGTTATTATCATATTTTACTTTACTAATCAGGGCTTATCGATTTTTAATGATCGCAGAACTGCAGAGACATTAGTATTTAAGATGTAACAATAATACAATGAAATGTATATGACAAACCCTATCTGACCAATAAATGTAGAATCTAATGGAAAGTTTCTCTCTGTTTTAACTGATCCCCATCAGCCACTCTACCAAAATAACACTCCAGTCCAGCAAATGTGCATATCAGAGGTTGCCTGGATGCAGCTGCATGAAAGCAGCACTGGCTCCAACAAGCTGTCATATTTCTGGAACACTGGATGTGTTTGATGAAGTTCAACTGCAGCCCCATCGTGTATAGACTTGGCCCTCACAAAGTACAATTTAAAGGTATTCACATGAGATTCCGAGTACAGGTGAGCATTATGTACAAAATACAATCATAGTTTCTTCATTGTGTTTTGCATTTTATTTTATTTTTACCTTGTATGGTCACAAAACTAAGACTATTAAGCCCAACAGCAATGTAGGTCATCTAAGGCTTAGCGCACAGTGACTTATTTTCCATCTCTGCGGTATATTTCATAAAGAAAAGCAGATTCAGAAGTTACATAATCATTCATTCTCTGACAGACAACCAGGAATAATTGCCAAAACAACATAAATTGAGCACAGTTATAATTTTCTGTAAATTTAAATCAGACGGTTTTTTGAGAATCTTTTTCCAAGAGTTTTATTTGCTCTCTTGCTTCACAAGATAGTGTTTTTCTCAAAATGTATGTTACATAAGTATGCTTTTGAGAACTTCCAAACCCACATGTCTTTAATTAGAACATAGTTTTAATTATCCATAAATTTAAAAACAAAAACAGCTTTAATTTACACAACAACATAGTTATCAGTGTTAATGACATTTCGATGGATCCAATCTTATATTCATGTCTGTTCACAAGCAGATTGTGTTTGATGATGAATGCCAAGGTTTCACATAATACCCTGTCTGGCCAAAAGATGCATGAGAATAACATTATAGTACATTGTACAAGAACAGATTTCACATAGAATGAACACTTGAAACTTCCATAAATGCCATTGTTTTGTTTCTTTCTCCCCACTTTAATGTAATTCAGCTGCAAGAGTCAGTTCTAAAAGCTTTATCTGCTCATAATTAAATAGCAGACATGCACAGACTAATGAACATAGTTGAATATGTACCACAAGACTTTTAACAATTGGTATCTTAAAGATTTTTTTAAAGAACTAAATACATTTTAAGAGCTAAGTAATAATGTTAATAAGAAAAAGCCCACAAAAAAGTTTGATATAACTACATCAAATATCAGATGTATAACTATAAGGTAAGGCTATGGTAATGCTAAATGTCCACAAAATCTGGATATTTATTAAGTGCAAAGCAGTAGCTATTTAAATATTGTTTCTGGGGAATTACTCATGTTACTAAGGGTGTGCTTTGAAATGTTAAAACTGGATACAAAATGGGCCAATGTCATTCCAAATAGCAACATAGTTTTTCACTTGGCCCAAAGACATTGCACTTTTGAACTGAATGAGGAAAAATCTGGCACTGAACACTCACAGATGTCTTGGTTAAAGAAATCCCCTCGAATATAATTACACAAATCTCTTTACACAGAGGCAATAACATTAGAATTTGGCTACAGATGCACCATATACGCACTATACCTGCTTTTATATTTTATTACTGCAAAACACTGCAGTAAAGAGAAAGACTTTAGAAAACTTGAATAAAACATAAAAAAGCAATAAAGGCATAAAAAATTGTCGCCACTGTGGTATCACTCAGTTTTGAGTTTGGCAGTTTGGCTGAAAAGTGTTGATTGCTGTTATCGTTGTTGTCATTTTTAAAGGACATTGACATATGGTAAGATGACAGCTCTCTTGCGGATAAGAAAGAGATCTAAAGAGACTCATAAAAACTGCATAAAACATTAACAAAAACACAGCTACCTGCTCTTGATGATGCATACATATCAAGCTGCCTGCAGAAAGTAGACTGAAAGCTAAAGGCTACAACTCAACATGCCTATCATCTGTTTAAATGCTTGCCCTCAGGCAAATGTTCTAGGTCCAAAGCAAGCACTACACAATCAAGAAATATTTTTTATGCCAAATTCATCTGGGAACTCTGACATCAAACAAAATAAATCAATAACACGCTATGTCAATCTAAACCTGGTGCAATACTATTCATTTTTAATTCTATACAAATTTTGGTACACAAGTGCAATATTTTTAAGAAACAACTCTGACCAGTTTCACTTTCTTAAGCACATCTGAATGTCTACCTGTGTATGTATGTATGTGTATTTTTTAAAATAAGATATCTGTATGTACCTAAGTTCTGTTTCTCAGTAGTTCTATCAATAGTTCTAACTAGCTAGCTTGATTTGCAAGGTATACCCATAATCCATTAGATGCTAAGTCAGATGCTAATTCAGGCTAGCAAAAACAGGCTTAAACAAAAATTCAGGTTACTTACCAGAAAATCTGAACAGCCAGCTCTTTGGAGCTTCTCTCAGTACAGCTGAAGACTATCCACAAAATAATTCTCAACTGTTTAATATTACTGGCATGTAAATTGATCCTGAAAGGTGAAAAGCAAGCGGCAACTGGTTGCACAGAAGTCTGGAAAAACAGCCTTTGGTTCCCTTGCTCTATAATCTCAATACTGACCAGAAAATCATAAACTACTGCTGACTTTTTTGGTATTAGTCCCTAATATTAAATTTTATTGAAGATATCACAAGTAAAAACAGATGCAGTCAAATTAGCCAACATGATAGCAGCTGCTGCACCATAAACTGTAGTACCAGCAATAACTAGTGACCAGGCCTTACAGTCATAGGAGAGAAGGGTAACATCTCCTGGGTCTAGGAGCGGCTTGCCCCTCTGTTTGGGGAGTGTGACTGTCTGTGCAGTGTCTATTTGTGTCTGTCTACACGTTGGGTGAGTGCCGAGTATTTGGTTGTGTATATGGGGGTGGGAATGCACCCCTGTTCGTCTGTGTCTATATGTCAGGTTGGGTCTTAGACTCAACCTCTCTGGGTACATCTCAGGCCCTCCTAAGTATGGAGGCCTATCTCCCCTCACCACACTCCCTGCCAGCGGCTGATGCCCTCAGACGTTGGTGTGTTGGTGGTTCTTGTCGACTGGGGCTGGGCGCTCATGTATGTACTGGCTCACTCCTGGTGGCCGATTGGCGGGGCCTGGGGCCTGTGGCCCGGCTGGGCCCCTTCCGGGGGTTGGGGTGCCCTCAGGCCTCTGGCCTCTGGGCCTGAAGCTCGGTCCTCTCTGGCACAGCTGGCTGCCGGCAGAGCCCGCGGGCACGCCACTGCAACCCCCTCTGGCCTCTGCTCTGTAGCTGCTAAGTGACCTCTCGTTTGGGGCTCTACTCAGCTCTTCCCAGGAGGGTGGCACGGTTCCCCCCCTTTTGGTGGTCCTCCTCGGGTCCTCGTACTCTGGGGCCTCTGGATGTCTGGGGCCTGGATCTCCTCCATACCTGCTTCATACCCTGGTGGACGGGGCTATGGCTCCCTACACTCCCTAGCAGATCGTTACATGGAGAAACCATTGGAATACAAGCATGCTGATTCACACAGGTATGCACACAGGTGTACACACGGGTGTTCACAGACACGGACTACACCTTTCTTGGCTGCTGCCTCAGAGCACATCGTGCGCTGTCTATCTTGCGTGCTGCACAATAGCGTTTAATATTTAGTATCTACTGTTATACTGCTAGTTAGTTTAGTGATGGTGCTGTATTTATTACGTTGCTCTTTTTTTTTTTGTTTGCTTTCTCTTCTGTTTTTTTTCTCCATACAGGTGATCCAGGTGTTTTGTTTGTTTTTCTTTCTTTCTTCCCCCCTTTCTCACCATCTCTTCTCCCCTCTGTTTTTCTTTCTCTCCCTCTCTTTCTTTCATTCTTTCTCAATGTCCTATACCCCAGTCATGTCTGTCCCATTTGTAGCAACCAGAAATAAAATAAATACATAATTATAATAAAGGTCAATCAAAAGGTCAATCAAATGGACCAATATGGCAAGGCCATGATGATCCACTTGGTAAAATAAATCCGCTTGGCATCTTTCTTGGCCTTAAGACAACAATTCTGATGGCTAAAGATCCAAACGGGACACAAAAAAAAAAAGAAAAAAAGAAGAAAAAAAGAAGCAATAGCTCACTTCAAAAATAAGGTATTACAGGACATTTATGGTACTGGATTAAAGACCTAAATCACATAATAGAGGTATTTGATGCTTGACAAAATACAGTTGTGTCTGAATGACACGTCTTTCTTGTTTTTTTCTTTTTTTTTTTCTTTTTTAAAAATGTTGCCTCTTTACACAACCACAGTGGATTTTAAATGGCAGTCAAGATTAGACTGAAGTGAAAACTTCCAGCTTTATTCAAGGATTTGTATTAACTGATGTGACTGCATATAATAACTGACTGGAAGCGACTTCGCAGTGTAAATGGATAATGACCCACAAATATACTGGAAAAGCGAAAAGTTTCTCAAGGCAAAGAAGGCAATGCCAAAGATTTCAACCCAGCAGGTCATAATCTATAGTTACTCAAGACACAACTGAAGGTAGACATCTACGAAACAGCAACAGCTGGAGATGAAGTGAAGTCCTAAGAAAGCATCTCAAAAGAGAAATCATTAGATTTTTGCCCATGGATTCTGGACTGGACTGGACTTATATTTATTTGTCCAATTAATTTTGAGCCTTTGAAAATGAGGGACATAAAAATGGATGTAATTGCTAAACAATAAATTGAAATGAAACTGAAAGTCTGCTTGTCAGGCGCATCTTGGCTGTTTGATTTATAATACACTGTGGTGGCATATGGAGACCAACTGAGAAAATATTGTTGTTGTTAAAAAATGTATGGGCTTAACTATATAAGAAATGGTCTTCAGTTCAGTGGTCTGTAACTATACTACTTTTTCAAAAATCTTTCTAGTTAGCGAGACAGATATTATATTTTATGCACATTTTGGTTGTTTTCATTGTTTTCATTATGCCTTAATCAGTTTCATGTGCGTGACTGAATATTTATAGTAGAATTACTAACTGGGCATGCAAATCATTGTAATGATTAGGTGGCAATTAGACAACCTGAGGATATACAAGTATTTCACACACAAAAACACACACAGTTCCTTGGAATTGCAAATTAAGTGTGTTTATGGGCAGTTCATTTTGTCCTATTCAGAGAAAAATCTGGATTTTTTTTTTCTAAATTTCAATGCAGTTCACTTAATAATGTAATAATGTAATAAATGTTTTTCAGAGATGTTGTTGTGACATTCATAGATTCTTTTAGCACTGAATTGGCATTTAGTATCTACACGTGAAAAAGAAAAAGTAAAACAAAACTTTTTGACTAGTTTGACCAAAGGCAGCTGTAATCTCATGGGGGGGGTTTTTTCCCCCAAATGTCATAGTTGGCTTTGTGCACAAGGATCAAAAGAATGAACCACTTTCTGCATATTTTATCCAACACTGGCAGGTGGACACAGGAGATCTGGTAAACAAGAACTCTGACATCCGGTGATTAGTTTATTCTCTTCGTTTTACTGAAACATCACTGAAAAACGTTGTCAGTACATTTTGTTTCTGGAGGGGTTTCAGCAGTGCATGAACTCACTATACATTTGACCTTGTTCACTGTTTCTGATTTACAACCTGGCAGCAGACCTGAGGATATTCATCATTCTTCTTCAAAGCAGCTCATCACATTGAAGTCCAGCACCTTTCATTACCTGGGCCAACCCAAATATTGTGAAATGCCCTAGTTTTCATGAGCTTTGGCTTGCAGAAGAGCTTCCATGCATGATAAAATAAGGATATTAACTCTTTCATACTGACTACATTGTGAATGGGATAACACTTTTAGCCTATACTGTACAATAGGAAATTTTACATTTCCCAAAATTAAAAGGAATGGTCTTTCCTCCATGTAACACTAAGCATCGTTTCTGTATTTTTGGAACCTACAAACCTAGGGACAGTGTGAACTTACAAACACATTAAAATGTTTTATATTGCTACTTTAAATACCAAGAACAAATTGTCTTAATAGAAGTTTATAAAATCTGTTATGACTGATGCTACAATTGTGTTTTCCTGTGGAACAGAAGCTCTAAACACTGCACAGCTGTTTAACACTCTTTGTTTTATTTCTCTTGACAGCTTTGAGCTTTAAGCCTTTGCTGCTATGAGGCAAACTCAAAATGCAGACTATAACCCTGACCAGGTTTGCACGGTGATCTTGAGATCTTAAAGTACAACAAATTAAGATACCATTCAACAATAATACAATACCTCCTTCCAGACTGTATTTTGGATTGGATTATATTAGACGCTTGACCAAAAATTCCTGAACCCACTTTGAATGCTATCAGTGCATTGCATGGGCATTTAAGATAAGGATGAAATTTAATGTGTAAAGATGATAATATTTTATTTAGTTCAGATTAGTCCGTGATGTCTCCAAATTTTCTTACTTCGTTTCTATTTTATGCATTTTTTATGATGCAAAATATGCATTTTCTCTGGCATGCTATGATGAGGAATCCTCCCAAAAAATCCTGCATTCAGATCCACATATGAATTTACTCCAAAAGTTAATGACTTCCAAGATCATCATTGAATGCAAATAATGGGATTAAGCATTCCCCAGTGATAACTCAAACCAGTGGAACTTTTTTAGAAATCCATGCTAAACATTAACTGTGTGATGATGCCAGGTTTATCGTGTCTTGGACTTGGTACTTAAAATTCAGTAATGAAACTAGGGTTGAAACTTTGATAAAAACTTCATTTAGCATGCCCATAACTGGAGGAAATGCAGGATTCTGTATGCTAGGAGGTTACTTAATTTACAAACATTACATATAGGAGTTATCCTTGTGTGGCCAGTAATAGGAGTGTAAAGGCACTATTTCACTCTTTTCCGTCATTAGCTTTTGACCAACAGCTCTCCCCTCCCCCAGCAGTTCCTGAGAGTCATGAGCGACGTCGATGGGATTCCCTGTGCTTTTGTGGTCCAGATTTTCAGTCTGTTATTTCCTCTCTGCTCAGTGGTAGCGCTCTTAGCATGGTGTGTTTCCTTGCCAAAAGCAGATAAAGTTCACAGTTATACAATATGACCTGTCAGAAATCATAAAGCAAAATCTCAAGTGAGATGTTTTCTTTGGCAGAATGTTGTAAATGAAAAACAAGCTAATTGTTCATATGCACTATAAATTTCATATACAGAAAAAAATATGTTTCATTAAGGCAATGGCTGATCTTACCTCATCTTCCCCGTGGACTGCAGCAAGTACATCATTAGTCATGTTTCTAGGCACGGTTCAAACCCACAGAAGTTTGTTTTGAATTCAAGACAGGGTCTCCAAAGAAGCTCAAAGTGTCAGGCTAAATTAGGAAAATGTGTGTAAAATGATGCCATGATTTTGTTTTTCTCCAGATGATGTAATAGCAAAGTGCAAAATATAACTCTGAAATTAATGTTTCACTCAGCGAAACAAGTGGATGTTACTTTAATGCACAAAATTTCTGCCTGTGTACTTGATTGTTTTTTTGTCCACAAACTCCTTCCGAAAAAATCTGAAGTTCAGCAGTCAAACACAGGTACATCTTAGACCCCCAAAAGTACTTTTCTACACCAGATATGTCATCACATTGCCCAGGACCCATCTAGCAATGGGATAAAAAGACTCATTTTTAGCATTGATTAACCGAAAACACCTTTTGTTGAAGTTGAAATATGCATGATGTATTATGATATTTCCACAAAGGTTTAATAATACATGCCTATAATTTACTTTGCAAGGTGCTAAATTGTCCCCTTTTTTTCACATAAATTAGTGCTGTCACCGTTAATCTCGTTAAAATGACATTAACGCCATAACCGCATTAATGCGGCAATCCTCCGTTAGCGAGTTAACACAGAACACCCCGTGCAGGGGCTGCGCGCAGTTAGCTTGTTAACGCATTAGCGCCGTTCATGTACTAACTGCCTTGTTTTGTGCTGTATACTCTAAGGGTCTGGACGTACCAAGGTTTAACTTTTATTAACAATGTTGGGAGTCATTACAGTGACTCTTGGGCAGTGGTTCGCTTCCTGCAAGACTTATCCCATGGTGCACTGGGGTCCGTTGCCAAAAAGGATAAAGGACTAATCCAAATCCAATACTGAATTATAGCAATGAGCTACGTTCAGGATCAACATGTTTTACATATTACAAATTATTACAGTAATAGCTAAAAGAAGATACTAAATATGTAAAGAGTGTTTGAAAGCACATTTTAAGACAATACTGTACCTTAAAATTCCAGTGAAAATGCAAAATATGGGGTTAAATAATCTTAAAACCACAAATGAGTCCTAATCCTTTAAAAAAAATGCTTCATGCATTTTAAAATATTTAACTCCTGAATAAAGTCACTCCCTGCATCACTCATCAGTCTAGTCAGTGTTGTGCATACATCCTGAAAGTTTTTCATTTTCATAACAACCTTCCAGAAATTTGCATTTTGGCACGCAAACAATCATTAATCATACTTGTAAGTGCATGCCTCAAACTCAGATTTAAGGTGAGCAGAAAACCTCACTAGAGAAAAACTTTACCCCTTTGGCAGAATTAATAAAAGCATCTTTCTGCTGTCAGACACTGTACATTCATCAATCTACACATATAGAAAAGGTGAAACATTGAAGTGATGACATACATACTTTTTCTTTTTTGCCTAGAGATGAGCTTCATTCTGCCTTTGGTGTTTTAGGAGTTAGGTAAATGCTGCATTTTAGAAGGTTCATCTTGAACTAAACTTTATTATTATTGATGGTAAAGAAAACTATTTTACAACCTTTTCATGGGTTTGTGCGTTCCTGCAGCTTGTGGGTGTGTTTAGGTTAAATTACGCCTTCTGACTTAAAATATGTATATTTTTACTGAACTTTACACAATGACTGGTGGTTCATAGGATTGTCGGGAAGGTTAGACATGCACTGCTGCTAATTGTAAATATTATGTTTTCCAAACCCTGATATGAAAACGGATTGTTTCAGTTCTCAAACTGAGATAAGGCTAAATACCAGAGCCACACCTTGATGTACCTAATGAATACCTTCATGTGCTCTGGCATGCTGAACACATTAGTAGTCATCCAGGTCATGGTAATCTAAGGAGCTCGGAAAGAAAAGCGAGTGGACTTCTTTAAGTTCCTCGACGACGCTTCACCTCTCATCAGAGAAGCTTATTCAAGTATTAGACCAAATGGTGGAGAGTCCCAGGTATTTAAACCCTAATGGGATTTGTCCGTTAAGAGGACTGTTGACCTACTATGGTCATCTGCCTCATCATATGAGCCATGGTGTGAAAAAGGTGTGGGTCATTATCTTCAGAGGTTTCAGATGAAACCATTGTGCAACCTTGCCTCACCCTATCATGTGACTTACTGAGATCAACTGATGCAAGTTGTGAGTGGGCATTAAGGCTTTAACCTAAGATGAAGACAAAGCAGACTTGTTCCCAAGAGTTTGCAAATTGGATCCATGGTCAGGGGACATAGAACAAAGTTGATTGCAAATGGTCCATTTGGTAAAGTAAATCCATTGGGCATCTTTCTTAGCCTTTAGACAATAATTCTGATGGCAAAGAACCACACGGGACAGGTGAAAAAAAAAAAAAAAAGAACAAAGTTGATTCTATGGAGAGCACACACCGACTTCTAACTGAATGGATAAGACAGGTCCATTTCACTATCGATACACTCCAGAATAAGATCAACCAAAGTCTTCAAAACACTCCTACCCTCCCTGATTTAAGAAGAAGTTTCTAAGTTTGTGGAAAGGCTCAGCAGGCCCAACAAATTATACGAAAAGACAGACAATTTCATAAATTCCGTACATTGCAAACAAAAACGTATCATCCCGAGTCGATACGTAGACCGTACAGACAAAAACAGGAGGACACCACAACGGAAGACAGTCAGGAAAAGTAGATGAAGAAATTAGCAGACATAATGTACATATTGGGCTTGTGAACTGTAAATAAACCTTCACTGAACTGAGTCCTGCATTTGAGTCTGGCCATGTGAGGTATGGTACACAAGTAAATTCATTACTAAAATTTGACTATTCTTTTTATTATGTCAACAATGTCAGAAACAGAAAGTGGCCAAAATACACGTTATTAATCAGGCTTGCCAGTCATTCCCCTAAATCACAGCTTTTCTTCACTGAATCTGAAAAGAAAAAGTTACTAGCCAAATGACTTAATTTTGCAATTTCTCCATAACAGCCACCCATGGTGGATGTCATCACAGCCACGAAAACAGCAATAAGGAATAATTAACTGCATACCACCGTCTGTACCCAGGGGATGCAATACCCTGTATATATGGACTTCCAAAGATTCACAAGAAGAGTCCCACTCAGAGCCATTGTTAGCAGTATAAACTCAGCCACCTACAATATTTCTAAGCACCTCACCACTGTCCGAGCTCTCCTTTTGGGTAACACATGCCATTACATCAAATACTGACTTCACTGCAATGGCAGATGAAACCATAGGACATTGGTGTGCCATGGGCTCATGTGTCACCCATTGTTGTCAACCTTTACATGGAGGAAGTGGAAAGTAAAGCTCTTGTCTCTTTCAAAGGAACTGCATCTAGCCACTGGTACAGATATGTGGATTACACCTGGGTCAAAATCAAAACCCAAGAAGTCGAAGCCTTCACTGTTCACATCAACTTAGTGGATAGAAACATAAGGTTCACCAGAAAAGATACAAAGGATAGTAGTTTGCACACACCAGTAGGCTACCTACTCTTTGAAACCCACCATGAAAAATTGCATACCCTTCATAATGATTCCATCTTAGTCTAATTTTACCTTGTTTAACTTTTATACTTGCTTTTATACTCTCATACTTCAAGTCAGTTTTATTTATACAGCGCCAAATCACAACAACAGTGGCCTCAAGGTGCTTTATATTTTAAGGTAGACCATACAATAATACAACAGAGTAAATCACAACAATCATATGATGACCTATGAGCAAGCACTTTGGAAGGAAAAACTAGCGGTAGAACTAGACTCAATGAGGAGGGGCCATCTGCTGTGACTGGTTGGGGTGAGGGGAGGAAGCCAGGATAAAAGACATGCTGTGGAAGAGAGCCAGAGTTTAATAATAAGTAATGATTCAATGCAGAGAGGAGTACAAACACATAATGAGTAAGAAAGGTGACTGAAGAAGAAATACTCAATGCATCATGGGAATCCCCCAGCAGCCTAGACCTGTTGCAGCATAACTAAGGGAGGATTCAGGGTCACCTGATCCAGCCCTAACTATATGCTCTAGCAAAAAGGAAAGGTTTTTTTTAAGCCTAATCTTAAAGTTAGATGGTGTCTGTTTGTTGAATCCAAATTAGAACCTGGTTCCACAGAAGAAAGGTCTTAAAACTGAATGCTCTGGTTCCTAATTTACTTTTAAATACTATAGGAACAACAAGTAAGCAGTCTGAGAGCAAAGCGCTCTAATAGGGTGATATGGTACTATAAGGTCAATAACATAAGATGAAGCCCAATTATTCAAGACCTTATACGTGAGGAGCAGGATTTTGAATTCAATTCTGGATTTAACAGAGAGCCAATGAAGAGAACATAGAACATCATAGAAGACAACATAGAAGAGCCACCTCGACTGGATTTTGTACATATTGGGCTTGTGAACTGTAAATAAACCTTCACTGAACTGAGTCCTGCATTTGAGTCTGGCAATGTGAGTAATGGTACACAAGTGAATTCATTATTAAACTTCAACTATTCTTTTTCTCATGTCAGAAACAGAATGTGGCCAAAATACACATCACTAATCAGGCTTCTTTTTCCACACGTGACTTGCCAGTTATTCCCCTAAATCACAGCTTCTCTTTTCTCCACATACTGACTGGTTACAAAAAGCTCTTTACATCTTAATACATTTTAAAACTCAGTCTCTAGAAGAAACAAAAAACGTTGTGTGTTTCTCATTTTTATGTCTCTTAGATCAGCCTTTGGCTGTTTTGATGTTGATGTACCGGACCCAATATGTTTGGCCTTCCTTGCACACTTTCCTGCCAGAGATATTTTACTGTTTTAGGAAACTGCTCCACACATGTCTGCGTGCGTTTGTGAATCTTCCGTTGCTGGCTTTGTCATTACTATGGCTCATCCACATGGTATTCTTCGTATATGGTCAGTGACTTTACGTTCACACAAAACATTCAACATACAGCTGTGTGCAGATTTCTGGCTTCACCCCTCATTTCTTTATATTTTGCTTCCAATGAAACAGACTTAATTCTTAACTCTTTAAAATCTGATCCATGAAATAATCCTTACCACTTGTTCTCCAGGCTTTTGGAAGGTCTTTCAGGGGTTTTCTTTAGACATTGGCTGCTTTTTCACTCATTTTCAGTCCAGTCCTCCAGTCTGATCATCTTTAGAAGAATATTTGTTTGTTGTTTGTTTGTTTGTTTTGTTTATTAAGCCACTTAATGCTGACCTATGAATCAGTCAAGCATAAAAAGGCTCCTAACTTAAAGGATGTGTCTGCACAAAACAGAAAACTTATATGACCCATTTAAATTGTATCTTTCAGCAATTTGTTACTAGCAGCCTGTTCCAAAAACACATAATTTGTTACCATTTCTTTAGTTGAATCTATAAATAAAGGGCAAATATAACACAATTTGATTGGCATAAAATATTATTTTTGTACTGATGAGGTGATTTCCAAAGAGCTATTAACCAAAAACCTGACATAATACCAGCCTGTGGTATTAGAGATCTTGTCACCAGGCAATACCGTATGGAAATCATCTGATTGGTGAGAACTCTTTTTCAGCATGTCAGTGATCCCAAACACACTGCCAATGCAGTAAAAGCATTCCTGGATTGTCCTGACTTAGAACGGAACAAAAGAAAGCCAAAATCCAAAGAGGAGCTTTGAATGTCCTTCAAGAAACTATTCCGAGTGACTACTTAAAGAAACGACCAGAAAGTTTTCCCAAGAAAGTTCAGGGTGTGTTAAAGAATAAGGTGTAAATAACTTTCAAGCTCATTAGAACTGTATCTGTGTTTGTCCTATATGTTTTACTTCTATTTTCTTAGCAACATATTAGGAAGAGTGGCGGCTCAAGACGCTGTATGTGCAGTAAGAATATCATTTATAGTCGCTTCAGGCAGCTTTTTGTTTTTCAGATGGAAACATGGCTCAGAAGGATAGCTGAAAGCAAAGCCATTACATGTCTGTGTTTGTTGTCTGAGTTCTGCCAAAAAATAATTATGCACTACATATGATGAGCATTAGTGAGGGAAGAAGATTGTACTTCAAAAGTTAAATTTGCCTCCATAAGATTGAGCATATAAACAAAGTCGTACATCTTATGTAAATATAATGCAATTGCAATTTTACAAAATGTTTTAGTCTGACAGCATTTTAACCACATGAATATGATTCACTAGCCAACACTGAAACACTCCCTTCACTTATTAATGTAATTAAACATGTAAGAACACATAAAGAAGAAGCAACAGATCATCATCTGGACTATAAGCTTGGATTTTTAGTCATTTTATAAGGGGAATGTACTAACTGTAAACTATGTAAAGGCCCCATAACACCCCAGAGATGAAGTTTATAGGTAAATTACTTTAGTCTAGTGCAAACCTCTGTTACCTCAGTTTTCCCTGCATTTTTCCTGAGCTAAAGCGTTCATGCATGTAAGACTGTCAGACTGCTGGAAGGAGTAACTGCAGCCCCTGGTACAGATAATAACTTTTTCAATAGCTGGGTGATTCATGCAGGAGACCCTTTTTTAAAAAAAAAATTAAAATCTGTGAGTGAGCGCTTAAGTTAACTTCATGTCATTCTTGATGACTCCTATCAAAGCAGTGTTTCAGATTAGTAGTACGCTGTTCAATATTTAGCACCCTTTGAACCAGATGTTAAAGTAGGAACAGCAAGCTTTCCCAAATATTGAAGCATTGTTTCACCTTGGGGATGATAGTGCAAGAGCTTGCTGGAGTCAGAAAAGAACATGATCTCTCTGTCCATAAATCACAAAGCCTGAGACAGGTTTACTAGCGACCGTGATCCAGTTTTCTTTTTTCAGTCAGCCCTGTGCAGCTTATGTGGATTTCAACTGAGGACAATAAGCATTTGATTAAAAAAAGAGGTCAGGATGCACACATTTAGTTTTTCATAAAGAAAAGGTATTTTAGTTTCCTCTAATTTAATCAGCTTGTTGCCCAAACTTTTTAATCAGCTTTCTTTTAATCAAGATTATTTTTAAATACTCACATTTTTTAGAGAACAGGGCTTTGCTGAAGCGGAACTTTTTCTTCTTTTACTGACTTTTTGCAGCCACTTCAGGGACACTAACTTTCTATAATACGGACCTCAGTGGAGGGCTGAGGGGAAACTGTGACTTAAGATCCTGATGTCTGTTAGGAAAACCATTAATTTATATGGGGGTTTTATGACATGTGGACAAGCGGCGTGTATTTGTGGCTCAAAAATGCAGTGCAGAGGACACAGCTGCACCATATTTTAATGTGTCTTTTACAGCTTCACCAGGAAAAAAAGGCAATTCGTTTTGACGCTTGCATTAATTGGAATCATTTGTTGTTCATTTTTTCGCATTTGTTGTGGTTGCACAATTTCCATTTGTTTCTGCTTATAGTTATAGCTCATTCATGCACATTTAGCTCTTTAACAAACCTGTTTATTTCATGGTCATAATATGAAAACATGAAACACATGGGATACCACTACCCATTTTGTTACTGGTTCATAGGAGATGTGCACTGGATAACAACATATATACTATTGTTTATGTATATCAAGTTCTAGTCTCAAGTTAATTGCCATCTTACGCCACTGCAGTGACATAGTTGCCTTGTTATGGTGAATGCTTATTTAGCGGGCTTGCACAAGGACATATAAATAAGTAGATACAAATGTTAATCATTTACTCAAGATGAATGTCTTCATTTTGAACAGATCATAGTACTGTTTGGAATAATGTTGATTGAGAGAATTATTTATCTATTATACACACAAACGCTATAAAAACCTAACATTAGACCTGCATAGCAAAAATCTGAGCCTGGAACAGTCCATGATTGATTGCATTTGTGCTTCCATTTAGAAAGGCTCTTCTTTTTGGCACACAGGCATAAATTTGTTTACACAATGCCTGAGAAGCCCCTCAGTGCCATAATTCCTGCTCAATCCCTCATTTTTCTTCCGATCTTTCTCCTAAACCGATATAAAAGAAATACTAAATAGTGGACGTGACCATTACTCTCTTCTGATTATAATTGTTTTTATGAACACCGACCATCGCATATATGCTCAAAAAGTTATGGAAAACAAAGTGTATATCTGGAACAAAGTGACACTGACAAAAAGGCAGCAATAAATTACTGACATAACTGCATCTACAGCTAAAATGAAAGTCTGGACAAGAGATAAAAATAGATAAATATGAGAACAACTGCATGCGATTTAAATGACTAATCATTAAAGTAATGGTATGTTTTGATCCGCACTGTGATTAAACTGAAGACTAGCAGTCTAGGAAAATACGAGGTCAGGCAGGGGGAATCTGGACAAAACTGTTTTATTAAGGTTTTTTTTAAGGGGCATTATGAACATTATATAGTAGTCATGTGGAAAAAACCCACAGAGCTGCCTGTAAAAGAGTTGTACATTCATTACAGCCTTGTGTCTGGTTCTTCCAAATAACTTCTTAAATAACTCATTTTATAGCTGCTTAATCTGACTTTTATCTTATAAACTCGAAACTGAAACTCCACAAAAAAGCAGGTTACTGAATGTAAGTTACTTGAATAATTGAGGATCAGCAAAGCCAGAAACCCACATGCATATCATTTGAGTGTTGGCTGGGATGTAATTCCTCATTAATCATTGTGCATGTGTTTCAGTAGCTCCATGAGTATTGAAATGTTGAAGTCTGTTTACACAAAGAATTCAAATAACCTGTTTCTGGTTAAAACCAATCTTAATGTTGCAACTCTTCACGAAAACAGCGAATAAACAGCAAGACTAACAGTCATACTCTCTCTGTTATGCCACCTCTAACTTTTAGTTTGTGCTGCACTAATGATAATTTAATAATTATCATTATCATTTGATAATTCTTAACTGTTCAAAAATGAATTATTAAGACAATTCTGATGTCCACATAGAAAAAACATTGCTGTGACCAAACTAAATCCATGATCTATAGCTCTAAAGCAAATCACTCTTCCAAAATGGTGACCCATACATATGTTGCTCATATGTGGGCCAACCTTAACAACAGAAGACATGTTTTACCAGCCTGTTCCAGCTACAGACATTAGTCGACCTCTCGGTGAAGCAGAACAAATTCAAAATTTCCCCATCTGGTAATATAATCAAAGTAAAGACAGGCAACCTGTTTGTAGTGCACTCAGCACAACTGGACAAAAACTACAGTGAAGCAGAGTATGATGCACGTACAATTCAATGAGATGAATAATAAACTATAACTAACTTCAGAAAACAAATTCGGTAATAAGAGAATGAAAAACAGATTTCTTTTTTATTCACTTTGAGCACAATTTACAGAAACACAGGAACAAAGTTCTTATTAAATATGACCTTCAATCTTTTTCAGTGTCTTCCAATTTTTTTAACCAAGTCTTTTTTTAATAATCTAAATAGTCAAATCTCCTCCTTCATTTGGAACAAAAAACCACCTAGGCTGAAACAGAGTGTATTACAAAGACCGCGGAGCGCAGGAGGCTTGGCACTCCCAAATTTTCTGTTTTATTACTGGGCAGCTAATATAAGAGCATTATTGTACTGGATGAAAGACCATGATAATTTATCATCATCATGGGTAACACTGGAGCGGCTATCGGTGAGTCAATCCTCCCTGGTGTCTTTGCTGTGTGCCAGATTACCTCTGGCGAGACCGATCTCCAGCTTCACCACGAATCCTCTTGTTGTCCACTCACTGAAGTTATGGTATCAGCTCAGACGGCACTTTAAACAGACTGAACTCTCTCTTAATGCACCACTGCATAGACATTGCATGTTCTCCCCATCCTTGACGGACGAGGCATTTAACATATGGACAAAGCTGGGAATAACGCCAATGGCTGCTCTTTTCACGGACAATATCTTTTCCTCATTTGAACAGCTGGTGAACAAGTTCAAGATCCCTCAGTCACACTTTTTCAGGTATCTACAACTCAGGAATTTTGTTGCTTCTAATACTGACTGCTTTCCGTCCTGTCCACCACCATCCCTTTTGGATGATATTTTTGATTTTAAGCCAAATGCTAAGCGGGTTATAAGTGATGTTTATGAGCTGTTGAGTAATTTTAGGCTGTCCACATTGCAATCACTTAGGGAACGATGGGGAAGTGATCTTGGCCAACGGATTACAGATGAGACTTGGCACAAGATAATCAATAGCATTTCTTCATCATCTATTTGCCTTAAACATGTGGTGATTCAGTTCAAAGTTGTTCACCGTCTCCATTGGTCTAAAACTAGACTGAGCAAAATCAAGGATGGGTTTGACCCCACATGTGACCGGTGCAAACGAGAGCCTGCTTCCCTATTTCACATGTTCTGGGCGTGTCCAAAACTGGGTAGCTTTTGGAAAAGCATATTTGAAACCATATCCAACATATTTGGTGTTCCAATTGCACCCTGCCCGTTTATAGCTATTTTTGGAGTGACGCCTTGTGATGCCAGTCTTTCCAAATCACACTCTGATCTTCTGGCCTTCTGCACTCTTTTGGCCCGTAGAATGATATTATTGAAATGGAAAGAGCCACTTCCACCTGTATATGGGCAATGGGTTAAGGATGTCATGTATTTATTCTTATTGTATTCTAATTTTTGCGTCATAACTTTTGCACTGTCCACTTCCTGCTGTGACAAAACAAATTTCCCACGTGTGGGACTAATAAAGGTTATCTTATCTTATCTTATCTTACTATACTCAGCTGGAAAAGATCCGCTACACTGTAAAAGGTTCGGTTCGGCGGTTCTATGACACATGGCAACCTTTTCTTACTTACTTTGAAAGATTAAGTCTGGATACTATTGCTTAATGTGCGTGTGAGTGGGGGTTTTTTTTTTTTCTCTTGCTGTTGTTCATTTATTTTATTATTTACTTTGTATCTGTAACTTTATTTTATTTTATGTTATTTTGTCTCTCCTTTCCTCTCTGGCTGGGTTTTAGTTACACTGTTCTGGGGGGGTGGGGGCACAACTGTTTGTTAATTTTGCCATAATTGTTGTTGGAAGCAATTCTTTGTTCAATAAAAAGACCTTGATCAAAAAAAAAAAAAAAATATGACCTTCATATGTTAAGGACTGGAGCTCAGATCCTTTGAACATCAGCTTGCCCTCGGGCATGACAGAGTTCAAAATAGTGAGCTAAAGCTGCACTGGATTAACACCGCAACATGTGTGAAGAGCATGTCCAGTCTGGTCCCAGTGTTTTGGCATCTGTGCTCAGTGAATACTGGGAATCTGTCAAACTGGAGATTAGACTTGTTGAGCTATTTTCCAGGGTCACAGCAGCTAAGAAACTGATGAGAGTCAGACTAGTAAAACAAAAACACAAGTGATTCAGAAAAAGTTCATTCTTAGTAAATTATGCATGTTGATTTGTTCTTATTGCTTTTAAAATGCCTGTAGGTTTCTGCTGTTTGATGGTGACATGCTAGGTAATTTCATAGTCATTAGAGGCGCATTTGAACCAAGCTGCATGTCTAATCATTCCCATGATTAGACTAAATGTTTCAACTATGAAGGATGCTAAAGGTTTTTGATTAGATTGAACTCAGAGCAACATAAAAACTGTGCCGTTTTCACCACCTCATACTCAAAATCTATGTTTGAGGTAGGATTTGACTCCCTCTGGTGTGCAGTCTCAAAAATCTGAAATCTAGTAACTGAAGGTGTCTATGGCCAACGTGACATGTTTTTAAAATCCATAGCAAATCTTCTCTTTTCGTCAGTAGATTTGTAGATATTTTCTTATTGTCCTTGGGGGCTCAATAACATGTGTTAGCAATTTCAATGAGCCATTTGCAGAGTGTTGAAAGAAGAACAACGAACAAGAAGTGGGCATGTCCTGCCTGACTCACTTTCTTCTCCTCTGGAAATATTTTACAACAATTGTATCAACATTTTGATGAACCAGCATAATTTTCTGTCTAGTCGGTCAACGGTTCGTCTGAACATTAAAATGATTTAGCACCGGTAAACAGAATCCTCAGTTTCACAGCTGCTGTGAGTGTTCAGTAAACAGGATACAGTCACTGAGCAGATTAATGTTTCAGCTTTCTCAACAGCTGGGTGACCCGAGGTCAGCTCAGACCTCTGAGGTTTAACAGAGGCTTTCAGGAATCTGTTTTCAATTTTTTGTTGAATACATTCATTTGAGTTACATTAATGAAAACATATCCATTTTGTTACTTTAATTGGTGATCACCTATTAAACTAACCCATGCATGTCTTTGGATTATGGAAGCAAGTTTGAGTAAGCTGCAGACACAGGAATAGCATGCAATCTTCAGTGCATAGTTTGAGTTTGGGCATCAAGCACAAGGGTCATGACCACCTTCTTCAGCACAGCCCAAACTCTCTCAGGCAAATGTTCTTGTGATTTCTTGTAAGGTCCAGGCTACAGGGAGGCCAATCCATGACCGATAGTGCTCCATTGTGCATTTTTCTAAACAAGCATTGTAGCCGGCTAAGGGGAGGAGCCACTAGCTTAAAGACTCATGGGTCTGTTCATCTGACATTCACGTGTTAAGTTACAGAGTTATAACAGCTATTCCAGTTATCTTGATCTGTTGTTGTTGTTGTTATTGTTAATGTTTAACATTATTGCAGCTGTTTTCTGTATTGATTGTGGCCAGCAATGGCCACCATGACTAAGACTGCTGTACCAGTTAATGACCACTGTTGTGATTTAGGGTGATGCAATCAACAGATACATACTGGTTGTTGAAAAGTGTAAGAAACACAGGGTCTCCAGGTCAAACTAGAGATCTCTGTCTCCTTCTTGGCTTACCTTTGCAACAGTAAAATATCACTGTAATGGCAGCATGTCTGGGATACTGCGATGCTGAAAAATCAACATATTGTCAGCCACATGCTTACCTGATGGCATTGCATGTCAGATCAAAATTAGAATTTTCTGCATTCATAGTGAATCATCCAAGATTTCCCCAAAATTTGGTTAATAGCTTCAAAGAAAAAAATTATAAATATATTTTTTAAAAACAAACAAACAAAACAAAAACCTTAGCATGGCTTGAGACTGTTGAAAATGCTGCATTGTGAACTTGCTTTTTATCATAAGTTCAGCTAGTTTGCATTATTGATGAGAAGTCCTAAAAGGTGTCTCTTTATTAATATTAAGAAATATATTTACACTGCCACCGCATCATTCAGTCACCGTTTTTGAATCTATATGGAAGTGTGTATAAGTGCATAATTTCTGCTTGATATTAATGGAACTGAAATTTGATTTAATGGAAAATAAATTGTTGCAGTTGCTCACTATGACCAATAGATGGAAGTGTCCCCTTATTCAAATGGTTCATTTATCAGTAGAAGCTATTTGAATGGGTGCTTAGTGACCTCTTGTGGTTATGGTGACGAACTACAAAAATTGTCAAGTTTAGGTGGCGTTTCACTACTTCCGGTATCTATTTTTTTAAAAGGGGGCTGACATGTGATCGTATTGGGCACGTCGGGTCGGTCGTGGAACTTTTGCTTTGAAAGGTCAGTAATGACCTCGTGACACCACTAGGCTCTCCTTTACTTTAGGGAGTCGTCCAGCAGCGAAGTCTAGTTTATTTACTCAGGTTGCCGATTGAAGTTATCACTCTTTGCTAGCTAGGAGGAACGTTAGCAGGCCAATTAATAAGCTGTTCTTTGGTGTTTTTCCGCTCTCTAAGGTAAGAGCTAATATCATTCGCTATTAGGTGAGTTGGAGCTAGCTGACAGCTAGTAGTTATCACTAATTACGACTTCACGTGTTATATATATATGTTGCTGTCGGTACACTAAAATCGTGGCATAGCTCCTGACTTTGTCCGAACGCAGATGTTAGCTCTTGTTGATCTGTGTTAGCAAGTTTAACACGAGGATTAGTGTGTTTAAAGCCTGTTTTAGTGGATCGTTTTAAACCAGTAACACTGACGTACGTAACGAAAATAAACCAGGTAACATGTGATCTAGAAAGACCAAGAGGGCCATTTGCGCGATGCGTTTCACTTCTAAGTGACTTGTACTTGTGATCAAGTTTGGGGTCGAAGTTAAGTAAGCAGTAAAATATCATTTGAATAACCTTTAGCCATTTCAAAGTCTAGCCAAGATAATCATTTCCCTGCATGTGCTGTACTTAATAGAAATTTACCAATTGTCTTGTTTCAGAGCAATGGAGAAAGCTAAACAAGATGCATTTGATAATGCCAGACTTCAAGTGATCAAAGATGGCTATGAAAGGGCCTTCGAGTGCATCAATAAAGGACTCACTGCAGATGAAGCCAGAGACAAGAGTCAGGCCCTGGAGCTCTACAAAAAAGGACGACAGCACCTTCTTAGGGCTATCAGTGTACCTTCGAAGGGGGAAGAGTGTGTTGGCAACTCCTGGGAATCAGCAAGGCAGATGCAGCAGAAGATGCAGGAGACCCTGAACAACATCACCACCCGCATGGCCATACTAGAGACCAGCTCTGACCCTGAATCTGCAGTATCTGCCCCTGATGCAACAAGCATTTCTGCAAAAGGTCTCTACCCAGGACTTCCCACCACAGAGAAGCCAGTACGGCCGCCTCCACCAGACATTCCTTCTGCTAATGGTCAGCCAGCTAGAGCTGTAGGAGGTTTGCCTCCAAGCGGAGGAGTGGGTCTACCCCTCTCACCTACCAGACCCTCTGCGGTTCCTGCCGAACAGCCTCCAGCCTACTCTCCTCAGGCAGCCGATGGTCACATATCAGTCTCATATGGAACAGATTCAGGGGAGATGTCATTGGTCGGGGAAGAGTTCTACAGTCATACATCTAACTCGACACCTTCCCCTCAGAGCATAGGTGAAGATGGAGAGGAGCTGCTGTACATTCCCAACGGTGTGCAGATATTTTTTGTCACACCTGAGGGGCAAGTGAGCGCTCCCTCATACCCCGGCTACCTGCGGCTGGTGAGGTTTACCAGCGATCACTCAGACAGAGTGCCTAATCGACCACCAGCATTTCTGCAGGTGAGAGGGGAAAAATTATTTTATTTATTTATATATATATCTTTTTACTTTGTTATTTTAAAATTATACATTCATGTGGTGTTAAGCAATCACTCAAAAAATATGTTATCAATTCTCTTCCTCCTTTTCTTTTTTGTGTCCCTTTACCCGATTTCATAAGATGTTTGCTCAATTTCTTAATATCCGCATTACAGTGAGTCATCAGCAGAGGGACATAGGCCGGTTAAAGATCAATGTCCCTCCTTCCTAAGGACAGAGTCATGTGAGGGTTGTTTACCTAATGCCCTAGTCCCAGTAGGTAGGTTAATGGCTATGATGTCATCCTCGGCGGAATCCCAGACATGAATCAGATTTGGGGCACAGGTGACAATATTCAGAAAAAGAAATGAAGTTATTTGGAGTGTTCATATGTGTAGGCATGTGCACTATGCCAAGATGATGTGTGAACTTAATTTTCCGTTTTAAAAAGAAAATGACAGTAGCTAGGAGCTAGATGGGCATGCAGCTCCCAAACTGACAGGTGTATCTAAATGTATTTTAATATAAATGAAAAAGTATAAAGTTTTTTTTAGTAGGAGGTGGGGGTTTTTTTTTTGTGTGTGTGTGTGTTTGTTTGTTTTTACACATTTAAAACTAAAGCAGTGTTTGAACATTAATATCTCAAAGACCTTTAAAGATGAAAACCTTGACCTTTACCTGTAAATTGAATGAGGATGTGCACTTAAAGCCAAATTAAAAACCAGAATCTTCTAGGAAGCTAGAGTACCCACACAAACACTTGGAGAACATGCAAACTCAACACAGCAAAATGGTGGAGTCGAACTCAGGACCTTTTTGCTGTGAGGCAATAGTGCTAGCCACTGCACCACCTGTTTCGTAAAATGTGTAGAATCACATATTAACATGAAATTGTTAGTCACAAAAATAAATAAAACACTGTTATTTGGTAATGGGGTTTTTTGTGTTTTTTGGTTGTTTTTGTTTTTTTTATTGGGGGGGGGGAATTTTTTAACATATCACATGGGTTGTGAATCTTCAGATGAGCATGATGTAGTTTGAGATGCTTTCCAGATTTTTCTTTTTCTTTTGACATGAAATAAGTTGCTTAATACAAACCAATGATGCAGTGAAATCAAAGGTTGTGAGGTGTTTTGAACTGCCAAGTTGGATTTGTACAGGTCAACACCGCAACCAGTCAATGATAAGATAAGAAAGGGTTTGGAGGTATGTAGACAGCTTAAGCTCTTTATTAAGAGACTAAATCAATAACACCAAATGTCTCTAACCTATTCAGGATTATTTGTTATGATTACATTTGCCTTTCATGCCACTAGTGTCATGAGACTAAAATTTGCCTATTTAGTGGGGGATTTCCCAGGTGTTATTGAAAGTGTGTGACATCAGTGATTCACATGAGTGCAAGTAATTACGTAAACCCAGCTTACACAGTTATGCTCTGTAATCTTGTTAGACATGCAGCAATCACAGGATGACTGTGTACTCTAGTTTGTCTCACTGTGTTGTGCAGAAGCACCATTTGTAAAACCAGGATTCATTCAAGGTTACTTTTGAAAACTTCTAGTAAAACAAAATGTCTGCAGACTTCTTTCTCCTGTTAAATGTAACTTTCACCTCAATTCACTTACTATACTATATTACACACATCATTTCATATCATAGTATACCTGTTTTGATTTGTTTTTAATCACATTTTCCATTTGTTGCATTTTCTTCACTTTCTTTTGATCCTGGCAGGTGTGTGACTGGCTGTACCCTCTCATGGCCATGAACTCTCCAGTGTTACTCTGTAACACTGGTGTGTTTATGTTTCCGGACATGATGGCACCAGCTCCAGGGTATTATGTGGGAGTGGTTTTGTCCTCTGAGCTCCCTGCTACAGACAGAGGACTGTTTCAGGACCTGTTGTCCCAGATGACAGATCTGAGGGTTCAGGTCAGTGTGTTTCACTGTGGTTAGATCTGCAACAGCATGAAATATTTGGTATTATCTGGCAAACAATTGCAAACAGAGACCAGGCTGTAAGGCCTGTGTTTCCCAAACAGTAGAGTCTGTGGCTAAATATATCCCCAAACAGAGATCATGCTGTATTTGATTTCTGTGTTTAAAGAAATAACAAGATTATTTTTTTTAAACTAGAAAATCTAAACTTTCCCAACTTCAGATTTTTTAAATTCCAGTTTAATTGTTTTGTTGATTCTTACACAAACAACACTTTTGATGCTGCACTCTGCTGTATTGTTGGCTTGCAATGAAACTCTTGCTGCTGCTTATTTCTGATCTAGCAGCCCTCCCCAAATTACCCCTGCCTCAGCATTGTGGGGATTTGACTCAGGCAGGTGAGGAGAATTAATCAGTTATAATGCTCTTATCTGCAGCAGTTAGAACCTTAGAGCTTCAGCTGAAAGACAAGTGCCAGTTTAGCCATGATGGAGGTGTCATTTTGATTGGAGTGACACCAGGCAAGGTCATTTTTAATGAATGCACACAGCCTAATTATCTTGTCAAATGGAGGTGATATCACATCAGAAAGTAAGCATTTTTTTTTTTATTTCTTTATTATTCAGTCTAATAGTATACCAGAGATTTTTAGCTCAAATCTTTCGTTACAGCAGAGAGATGTTTTTAAAATGGCAGTCTGTTTGAGAGCAAACAAATAGCGCATTGTAATGAGGAGTGCAGAATGAGAGGATGCATTGTGTGCATTGGGGGGTTACTGGGAGACGAACATCTGTAGATGTGTGCAGCTTCCACAAGTTGTCCAAAGTATTTATTTTCATCCCACACTGTCTGTCTTCATTCTGCACTGGCTAACCAATGTGTCTCTATGATCAGGCTCCAGAAGAAGCTGCAGATACCATTAATCTCAGCCAGAAGGTGTCTGTTGATACACCTGAGCAACCAGCAGAGGCTCCTGCAGAGACTCCAGCAGAGACTGAAGAGGAAAAGACTTTACCTGAATGGAGTGAAAAGGTGGCAAGCGGGATCCTGACAGGTAAGCAGTGTCTCTTAAGTTTTTAATATCATTGTTTTACAAAGTTAGGAGTTTGGAATTGGATTGTTTATGAATATAGGTCAGCAGTCCTCACTAATGATCACTAACGCTGTCTGCCCTGTGTGATCCTGTCAGGTGCATCCTGGCTAAGCTGGGGACTGGTCAAAGGAGCTGAGTACACAGGCATAGCCATTCACAAAGGGGCAGCTAAACTCAGAGAACATATCACTCCAGAGGACAAACCCACCCCCGTCAGCCCCACAGTCACAAAAGGCCTCCATGTTGCCAAGCAAGCTACAGGAGGAGCTGTCAAAGTCAGCCAGTTTCTAGGTCATTAAGTCATCTTCAGTCAGCATTTTTTACTGTCCTTGAGTGTTAATTTGGCAGTGAACTTATAATTTACTAATGCTTTCTTACTGCAGTGGATGGCGTGTGTTCTGTTGCTAGCTGCGTGGGTCGAGAGTTGGCTCCACATGTGAAAAAACACGGAGGCAAGCTGATCCCAGAGTCTATGAAGAAGGATAAAGATGGGCGTTCCAACATTGATGGAGCCATGGTGGTGGCTGCAAGTGGTGTGCAAGGTAAAGTTAATTTTCACTTTATATTCTTTAAAACATTTTTTTTGTTTTTTTTGGGTTTGTTTGTTTTTTATTAAAAACCATATTTTTTTATTTGTTTGTACTTTTATATATACACAGACGTTTTTGAAAAGACCTTTTGGTCATTTGTCACATGACCAGAAATTAAAAAAAAATAAATAAATAAGAGCTCTTCTATGACAAGTGTGTAGAGGATAGTATTCAGATTAAAACACCTCAGCTGTGCTGTGTATTGTCATGCACTGGCAGAGAGCATGATAAAAAAGCATTTTTTGTTTTGCTTTTCCTGCATTGACCACCACATCCTTTTCACCAGGTTTGGCACCCTCTGACTTTGCCCTCTTTCCCAAAATTCAGCTTGAATGTCTGCTGTGTAAAATAGCAGCTATTCTGGAAATGTTACCGTTAAAAACACGCTTCAAGGGAATTTTGTCCAGTCTGAATCTGATGTATTTCATTATTACGCCCTTTGCATAAATGTATCTACCCTTACAAACACATACAAATAATACTCTTGTGTTTTCCCAGGATTTGCAACCATGTGGACAGGTTTGGAAGTAGCAGCAAAGGACATAGCTACAAGTGTAGCTTCAGAAACAGTGACCACCGTAAAACACAAGTAAGAAATTAAATAAATATAGTTTAATTACTTCTGACTACTGTCACTGCTTGAATGTGCACATATGCAATTTTTTGATCAGCACTGCTCGGGAGACGGGTTTTTGATGTGTATGTTGTAAATGACTGCATACATTGTGTAAGCAAAAACCAAAAGTGCACTCACTCTCTTCAATTTGCTTTGCAGATTTAGGGGTCTACAAAACAACTCTGACACTCCTAATGAGACAAAGTGTAATTTTTCCTGATTCTCCACAACTGTTTAATGCTTTTCACTTCTAATTGTGCACATAACACAAGCTTCTGGGTTTTTTTGTTCTCTTTAACAAAGCACTCTTCAGCCCTATGCTGTACCAGTTCACTCCCTTTTCTTGTGTGCCAATTTGGATTACGGGGCCTCTTTAAGTGATTCCATTGATTTCTAACAGTGTTTCTGAAGGAAATGTTATAATTGACAGTATTTTCATCCTGCCTGCCTCAACGGGTTCTCGTGTTCTAAGAAATTCTGCAAAATGGTTATCAGATATCTTCACATCAGAGTTAAAAACTGGTTTCAGGAGGGAAATTCTTAAAATGTTCTTATAATGATGGAAATCTGCCGTACTGTTTCTTTCTTTGAATACGTTTTGGCTTCGTTAGGCATTCCTGGGAAATCACTAAGCTGGACTCTACAGTATTACATTTGCTTTGTTTTTGCATGCATGTGTCAATACAAGTTGATTTGGTTAGAATTTGTAAATGAAATTGGCCAAAAAAGATCTTCCCATCTGCTTCCAATTGGGTAAAATTGCCAATATTCTGGCAAACAAATGTATTTATTCCAGATTGCACACTTGCATGCACTTGCAACCCTCACTCCCTCACAGAAATTCACTCGACGCATGATGGCATCTTTACAGTCTTTGCACTACATATTAATTAATTCTTCCCATACCCTCTTCTCCCCGCCTCTCGCTCTGACCTCTCACTCAATCTGACTCTGAAGGTACGGAGCAGCGGCAGGACAAGCCACAGACCACGCTGTCAATTCTGCCATTAATGTCGGTATCACTGCCTTCAATGTTGACAACCTGGGGATCAAAGCTGTGGTGAAAAGGACTGGCAGGCACACAGCGCAAGCACTTTTGGAAGACTACAAGATTCAGAAAAAACCTGAAAATGGGACTCAAGTGGAGAAGTTGGAGAAATAGCTGGTAGTGTCCTGCCTCATTCCCACAGCAATGCCTTAAAACAAAATTTGTAATTTCTATTAAATCATTCTATATTTAATATTCTTTATTTATAAAACTGGTTCTAGATTTACAAGGTAACTACTGATTATATTCATATCCTATAGTTTGATACTGCTTGGAACTTGCACTTTAATATTTATGTAATACAGGAAGATTGGACCTAAATGTGAAGGACCTGAAAATTATATAATACACACCAAAAGATTAATTATAAATGATACAATATCCTACATAACATTTAATTCATTTTGAACTGTTTAACACTGCTGTTTGTATGAAGAAAGCTTTGTTCTTGAATAGAGACATAATTATTTAATATGCATTTGTGTGTTTCCCATAATAGCAAATGTGTTTTAAACAAAAGATGATGAAATATATGTGTGCATATTTACTTTCACATATATTTAAGACCAAAGTAATACCAGCTGTACTGTTTCACTATGGTGTTGAAAATGTCAAGTTATCTCTGCTTCTAACTGTGCCTTCAAATATCAAATGATAATATTAAAAATTAACATTTCAAGCTCCAAAATTTGACTAAAACACAACAGATTCGGGACAAGTATGTAGTCTCTCTATACTCAATCAGTAACCAGTAAGATGTAAATGCATCTCAGGAGTCTAAAAGATGTTGTGCTCCAGTCTGCAGGGCTTGCTTCTGTATTTTCGACTTAGTTGTAGCCATGTTATTTTTAAATGTGGCTTATTGTATTTCATAAAAAATTCACTGTAATATGTAAACAAATATCCCGAAGAGTATTTGTAATGTTTAAATGGCCTCTAGTTGCACATTGAGATTTTGTTCCCAGCTGAATTACTCAATAAAGATGAAGACTAAATGAAGCATCCTTAGGAGTCTAAAGTAAATATTTTGTGCCAGCAGAAGTGCATATTTGCGAGTGCAGTCAATTACTTTTAATTCCTCAGGAGTTAGGGAAGTTAAGTGTGAACTATGAGCCTAGTACCTCCACCTAGTGGCGACCATTCAATCAAGCTTAATTTAACCATGTACATTCATGTCTCCTGAATGGGTGATCCAGATTAGTTTTCTTCTTTAATACCAGCTAAACACGAGGTAAAATTAAGTGCAGGTACAAAGAGATTTGTGAAAAAGCCTTGAGCCAGCCCCTTAGTTACTTTTGCTTGCAAGGAGCCAGACGTTGTCATTTTTATTTAGTTATTAAAGTGGTCTTGACCAGTAGTTCTCCAGGCTTCCTGGAAATATTCCAAACCTTTTTCAGATATTGGCTGCTTTTCAACCATTTTCAGTCCAGTTCTTGTACCTGACAATTTTTAGAGGAATGTTCAAAGCTACTTAACACAAAATTTAAGTACAAAAGAAATGTTTTGTGCTTAACATTGATAAGCAACATTCATGCAATAAAAAGGCTTCCAACTCGAGGGATGAACCAATGTTGTCTCTACAGGCAAAGAACCAGTTTTAAACTTTATCTTTAGGCACTTTGAAAAGGAAAAAAGATGTTCATAAGTACTGAGGTTCAAGCTTGTCAGAATTTAACAAATTAAAATATACTGCATTTCCATTAATGTTTGTACATTTCACTGATTACTGTATCATTTCTCATTTTGCCAAAAAAAAAAAAAATTTAGGGGGCTTAAGACTTACACATATTGAATATTTACATTCAGTACATAAATTATTCCATTTATTTCAGCAGCTTATAAAGATTTTTCAACTGATAAGATGCCATATCTTTACTCAAACTTCACATAGGTATCCAGTCCAGTTGTTTGTTTAGCATCTCATTTTTAATGTACTCGCTGGAGAGGGAAAAGCAAATTGTAATAATTGCAAATGCAGCATTTTGCCTGTGTTCGTCGGTTTTATATTTCAAGATTAAATGCTTTGAGGTTTCTAGTGGAAATTATGACTCATCTTTACTATAATTCCTACAATGATGCACTGAAAAATTAAAGATGTTACTCAATATGAAAAGAAATGTCATCTGCATCAGTCTGACAATGCAGGGGGAAAAATGCAAACATTTTTATCAAATATTGGCAAAACACGTTTAATGAAGTCTGCAGACCGAACTGCATAAATACCTCATGGTGTTGCTATAAGCTAATCATTTCGAAACTTTCTGTATATGCGGTCTAAACATCTTTTATACACAAATTAAAATAAAAAGGAAAGAAAAAAAAATACAGCCGTCTCTCTACTAGCTGGTCATTTCAAACTGCAAAGTTGCAGTAACTTTGTACTTAATCAGGACCCGTTTCAGGGGAAAGGACAAAATCTACAAGATTAGGATCAGGGAAGCACAAGTTACTACTGCTATCCAAAAGCAAATCGAGCCAAAATGGACTAACCACATCACACTGACTGTCTGTTAAAAGGCTACTGCAGTTGGCACTGTCTGGGAAAAGTCTTGAATCGCACAAAGCTTCTGAAACTGCAAGAGTGACGTCATCAGAGCTTGAAGGTTCCCTTTGAAGTTTACATGGTGAGATAACTAGTTGGCTTGTAAAATCTACTGATACAATGTCAGGTTGGCTAACCTGAGGTAAGTCAGTGTAACACACTTCAGTTTTTTCAGGTGGGGTATAGGCTTGGCCACAATGACCTGATAGGAAAGTAACAGGATCCACCTGGTGAGAAGCAGCATCCCATAACATATGGCTTGAAGATGAGCTGGGTAAAAAAGTGTGGCTGATATCTGCTGATGTGAAAGCACATGAAGTTGCATTCATAAATGCGGTGGCTGAATTTATCCAGTTATTTTCCACAAATTGAAATGAGGCAGAGAGAAATTGATCCTGGCACACTGGCAGCATTTGTCCTCGGGGAACAGTCGATTTATCCAACAATATTGGCGGGGCATGTGCTGTGGTCAGGCTGCGCGCTCGAGGAAGTGTTTCATCCATCGTCAGAGGACTATTTGTTGTGATAGATGGCTGATTTACTTCTTTACAGAGGTCTTTCTGAGGGCATCGTGAGACACGATCTGAAATTTAGCAGTATGTTAACAAATACAACAATGTACCAAAGAGATTTTTTTTTTTTTTTTTTTTTAAGAAAAACAATTCCTCACTTGACGTTTTAACAGCCGGCTTTGTCCTCTGAAGCATTCTTTTTTAAGCCTGATCGTTTTTCTGTTAGAAAAAAAAAACAAAAACCAGACAGTCAGCTTGGTATTCTTACCATTTAGCGAGTTAAAAATAAATCATCTGAGTGTTCAAAACTCTTATTTGGATTGTGTACCTTTTCTTTTGTGATCTCTGTATGCTTTTCCAGAAAATGCTGGAATTCATCTCAACCACTCAACCTGGGAAAGGAAAAAAAAAAAGAACATTAAAATGATCATAACATTTACTTATAATATTGATATCAGGATGCATTAGACTTAGTTTAGACAGAATACCTAAGGGAAGAGTCTCTTTCAAATAGCTTATATAATTCGCGGTGAGCTCTAGTGTGTCTGCTATGTCTAACTGACCGTTGACAAAGGGCAGAAGACCACACAAGTGTTGACAAGATGTTCTGATTTGAAGCCTGGGAACATGTCAATATGTGCAGTAAAGAAGTTACAGTTACGGTGGTGATGTGAAACCATACAGGAAATGGCCAAGGAAGAGTTTTTGGTTGCTCTGATAGCACACCCTGGAATTGTGAAAGTCTAACCTCCGCCTCTGTTCTTTGCAGCAATGACTGATTGAAGTCTGGAACTCACTTTTCTGTGAAGAAGAAGGGTAACACTTCTCCGTGGTAGGTTCTTTTTTTTTTTTTTTTTTTATCTCATCCTCAAGCCTGAGGAGAAAAAATATCTCTGAATGTCATAACACACAATGACAATGTATTCAGAAACTTTTAAGAACACATCAAAATGACTTTTTCCCTTACTGCTCAGGTGCTGAAGATTTATATGACTGCAGTTTTTGGCTCCTGAGTTTGTCTGAAAGAAGTGCAACCAAAGGTTAATGTACTGTTAGCATACACTGTCAAGGTGCTGTTCTAAAGGCTGGAGTTACTTCCTTATTTTAAATAGAAACCTTTGTAAGGAGCATTAGAAAGTTAAGCTTTGTATAGACTTTGTAACCACAGCACCATACATACATTTAATGCATGAATAAACATTTTAAATCACGGAGTAAAACTGGAATAAAGAACAAGAAAGTAGCGTGCTACTTAAAGCCTGGACAAAACTCTTAGGCAAGAAAAGTTAGTAAATTTTGTAGCAAGTCACAAGTTGTTAATTATATTTAGAACCTTTTAGTTGTATAACCTGATGAGCGCACTTTTGTTTGCCAATAATCTTCCAAAGTTAGAGAATAACAAAGTTATGTTTTCAGCTCTTGGACAAAAGCCACACAGTAATGTGATTCTTGGCATCAGGTTTAAATTGAGAAAAAAAAAATGCTGACAAATATAAATCCAAGATGTCCAAAAATGTATTATTAACACAAGCTGTCAGCCTATAAATATATACTAATGATTTTTTTTTTTTTAAAGCAAATTACTCGTTAGTTGGTCGTTTTTCTCATTCTTAAGTTGTGCTTTTAGTTTCCCTGTTAAAGGCGACATTAATCAGCCCCTCAGGCGCATTTCAGGAGCAGGTCCAAATGAACTTGTTAATTTCTCACATTACCAACACCTGTGTAAGCTTCTCCCGTTACACACAACTGCAGTGCATTATTACCGCCATACCTGCTGTCTACGTTGTTAGCGCATGCGTGAATTTTATTACTTATTTTCAACGATAGTAACCGTTTAAACGAGCTAAAACACTTGCTAGAATCTAAACTTACGGTTTGATTCGAGTTTTCTTTGTTAATTCAGTGCAAATGGTTGGTTAATTACTTAAAGAAACACTAATAGTAAGTTATTTCTTTTGCCGTTTTGTTTAAAAATGTCTGTAAGATATACCATAAGGTAGCTTAAATTGGGAAAGTCACCATTTTATTGTTACTTTAGTGAAATAAACCTGCAGGCCAACTACACCTGGAAGTTAAAATAAAACTTAGGGTTTTTTTTATTGCGAACTAACGGGTAAAACTTAACGAGGATTAGTAGTTTTTGATTCTAATCATCCCTAATAGTGTTACTAAAGCAGGTCAACACGAACGCGCATTTTATTAATACGTGCGAGAACGCGCCCCGGCAGCAGCGTGCACGAGGAAGGCTGACAGCAGAGCGGTCCGGTAAATCACTGCAATGGAAGAGGAGTAAGGGAGGGTGGAGGACACCGGCTACAGCCCTGCCTCCAATCTGCATGTGAGTACACAGCAGAGTAGACACACGGCAGGGAAGCAGAGCACCATCACAGGGCAACAAAGGGACGCATGGTTCATACAAGGTATCCAATAAATAAAAGATCTGAGACACGTTTCGCCTGGAAGCGTTTGATTACATCCGTCTTCACCTCAGAGGTAAGATTGCACAGAAACTAGAAGATCCTGCTGATTACCGTTTCCTTCCTTTTGTATTTTTAAGGTTTACCTTTCAATAAGCTTTTAGCCAGAATCCCACAAGAGACTGTTACTGTCCATATATTATCCACAGTAAATGCATGTGAATTTTATATATTTAAATTGAGACACTCCAGAGAACATGAAATGGGTGTGACATGCTACTTCATAATGTGTGTATGAGCAGCAGTTGCAGCATCAAGGCTTGTGCCAGTGCTGAAGCAGGTTGTATAAGCCACTAGACTTAAAGGGAACGTAATTGGTGTAATATGTTATAAGTTAAAATGGTATTCAGATTGCAAGCATGTTCTTTCCTCATATTATTCAGTATAATAGCACAGCACAGACATGGAGCTGGAACACTTTGATGAGCGGGACAAGGCTCAAAGATACACCCGAAGGGGCTCGAGAGGGAATGGGCTCCCCAGTCCCACTCACAGCGCTCACTGCAGCCTGTACAGAACCAGGACACTGCAAGCACTAAGCTCAGAAAAGAAGGCCAAGAAGATCCGTTTCTACCGCAATGGAGACCGATACTTCAAGGGGATTGTGTATGCCATTTCTCAGGACAGATTTAGGTCTCTTGAGGCACTCTTGGCTGACCTTACAAGATGTCTGTCAGATAATGTCAACTTACCCCAAGGAGTACGGACCATATACACGATTGATGGGTCAATAAGGATCACCAGCATGGACCAGCTGGTGGAAGGTGAGCATTGTTTCTAAACAGTTTTAAGCCTGCCTTAGATTTGGCTTCTATTAAGTAAAATAGTTATCTAGTAAAATAAAATATGATGGAAATGACACTAAAATAGGAGATAAAAACAAAAACCCTTAAATTCTTCTGCTCTGACACAACCTATGCTTTTTTTTTTTTATATGCTATGTTTGTGTTAGCATTGCTAATGGGCTGAGAAAATCTGTTGTCTTGTTGTTTTTTTCCTCCAGGAGAGAGCTATGTTTGTGCGTCTATAGAGCCATACAAGAAGGTGGACTACACAAAGAATGTAAATCCTAACTGGTCAGTTGGTCCTAAGACTGCTGTGTCTGTCCGTGACCCTTCTTCCCTTGGTAGTGGCAAGGCTGGATCTCCAGAAACCAGGGAGACCAAGGACTTCATCAAGCCCAAACTGGTGACGATTGTCCGCAGTGGAGTAAAACCTCGCAAGGCTGTACGGATCTTGCTCAACAAGAAGACTGCACACTCCTTTGAGCAAGTCATGACCGACATCACAGATGCCATCAAGTTAGACTCTGGAGTCGTCAAAAGGCTTTATACCGTTGATGGGAAGGCGGTAGGTGTTAAATTGTTGTTTCTGCAGAGTTATCGGTTTGTTCATTTCAAAGACTTCTAGTACCAGCAACAACATATTTCCAAGTGGGGTTCAAATAGGAAAGCATTCGCATTAGGTAGTGACTTTGGGAATCTCAGGCATCACCAAAAAGTTGCAAATATAATGGGATTTTATTTTCCCACAGTAAGCACGTTTGTCACTACAGCTAAAGGTGTTTAAAGTATGAAGTGACTTTCAGTGCTGTCCTTACTCAGAGGAAGCATTAAGTATACGTCTCACAACTGTGCCATTCAGGACAAGTTACATAAGTGCCTGATGATCTTCTGTTTGTATTTACACAAGTGTGTTTGTGCTTGCCATTAGTGAAGCTATGTGCACATTCATGTAACAAGCAGCGCTTTTGATACAATAAATTTGAAAAGTTTAAAAGAAGAGATGTTATTTACCTTCACATTTCCCTATTTCAAACTAAAGCTCTTAACACCAAATGTTTTTATTTGAAAATCACGGACAAAGGCAAAGCAGGAAGAACAACCATGCAGTAAGAGCCCGGTACCTACAAGAGTGCAATTGCTTTATCTTAAGCTTCTCCACCACTTAAACATATAATTGGTCACAAGTGGGAAGGGTGGAAGGATGCTTCTTTAGAAGAGAAGTCAAAGTAAAATGGGATCATGCCTCCTCAGCCCTTGTAAGTGGTTTTGGAGACAGGTATTCTGGTGTTGCCATGCTGAATTCCCATTTGTGGTGCTGTGTTACATCTTAAGTTTGATTTTAGAACATTGCAATGAACCGCACTTGGTAGACATTTGCAGGAGGCTTAAAAGATTTGGAGTTATGCATCTGACATCAGAGGCTGTGTGGTCTGTTCTTCAGTCTTGTCCCTGAGAATTGCTTCCTTACCCAACAAGAGAGCCCAGCAGGTTCAGAGTCATCTGGGAATATGTGTAAAATGTATTATGAGAAATAGGTTTCTAGGACTCAATCTCATATTCCTACTAACAGTAACACACTATTAAGTGTAAGTGAGTTTGTACAAAACATGCAATCTGATCAGCGACTTGAGACTTAATTATAAAGCTTCTTGTATTCTTGCTTCGACTATATGCTCTAAATACTCTGGACTGTTATTATTTATACATTGATAACTACACTGTATATGTAGACTAATTATATTAACCTTTGCTTGGAAATTATGGGAGTCATAAGTGACTATCAGTTTTATATGTAGGGCTGACATGGCTGGACAGCATGCAAGTACCACCTACACTACGAACTGTCTAAACATTGCACAAATAGTTAGGGCACTCTGTATTAGTATCCCTCTGACTTTTTTTTTTTTTTCCCCCGCTGTGATGGTCTCTATGGTAAAATGGTTTCCTGAGCTGGTTGCTAAGGAACAGCCTCTGCGGCAGAGCGGTGCAGTACTGATGTCAGGACTGTAGGTGTATTGTGAAAAGGCTCACAGATGCAGTGCTCAGTCTGTCAGCCTTATTATTACACACGGCGGCAAGATGGAGCACATGGCTAAGGTGTAATCCCAGGAAAGCATCCTTTGTGTATGTAGAAGGAACAGTTGGAGTTTTTCACACTAACAAACAAATCTGCCTTCGGAATATCCTCTGTTGTTTTAGGAATAGAGATTTGTTTAGCAAAAAGCACAATGATACTGCAATTAATTAAAAGTAGAATCCCACTCTATGGAAAAAGTAGGAAATTCAGATTTATTTTTTATGGTCCTCTCACCGTCTCTAACTGCCTTTTGTATCTGCTTCTGGATTTTGTTAACTGTATCTCCAATAATAAGCTGCTTGTGTGCTTGGTAGTGCCTTCATTTCTCTGGTTTTGTGACTTTTTGCCCTGTTGTGCCACCAGATGGCCAAATAAACACCCATTGGCATTAAGAGACCTGTTTTCACGGGTGTTTAACCTTTTGGTAAATGACCTGCTTTCTGGGGGGGAGGGGTTCTTAGACAGGCTTTTGCTGACAGTTTTAAAAAAAAGAAAAGAAAAATGTGACAATTTATTTTTAAATACATTGTTTTCCAGTAAGAATTAAGTACAGATTAAATTTAAACGGCTGTAATTGATTGTTATGCATTTCTTTTTTGGGTCTGCTGGTAAATTAGCAGTGGCATTCCTGTGATTTGTTGTTTTATCCTTAGTTGTCTTTGACTCATGATTCATGGTTCTATTTGTGGATCAGCTTGGCGGGTGGCTGTGCTTGACGCCGGTGATCCTACATACTGCTGAGTCACTCTGTAATGGTGCACTGCCATGCAATGTGTGTCTAAATACATAGAGAAAATAAAATCAGTAAGGACTTAGCCACAATAAAGACACTCCAAGACACTGTAATGCACAGAGAAAAGTGATGGAGAGATGCATGCTCCACAGATAAGACCAACACAGTGGGACTTATCTATAGGGACATGGCCTGTTATGACCCCTGATATTATTCGTCAGATGGAGCAAAGAGTATTTCTAAGACTGAGTAGGTCTGAGGGGACTCGATCATGATGTTCCCATCCCTGCTCAAATGGATGTGGCTCCGCACTATAACTGTATTATGCACAGTGCTAAGTTCTCTTCATGCTAAAGTCAACACTTCTTGTTCAAATAGATGTCAACAGCCACCCGAGGATAGTCTAGCTTCACATCAGTGCATGAAAGCAGAGGCTTACGCCTCCTTTCTAAAGTTATGTATGAGAGGATGTGATTAAATGGTCCATTCATGCTTTGCCAATCAGATACACAGTGGATGTGGTTGGAATTTATGGTGCTCTGTGTACAAGAGAGCTGAAGCTAACATAATGTTTTTCTAATTCATTCCTTTAAGTTGACTTTGACTCTGCCGTTTTCTGGTCTGGATTTGCCCACAATTAATCTCTTTGGTTTCTACTCATACCACAAATGTCACGTCTGCTCTATGGATCCTGGCTGTAACTCTCATCTCACTGTCTTAGGAAAATCTCACTTTGTTTATTGATTCAATAAATAAAATGACTAAATGGTTTTAGTTGCTCTGCAGCCTTCTCAAATTCGATGTGCAAAAAGATGAACAAAATGGAAGAGTGCCTCACTTTCCTCCCACTTTCTGTAGTCTGGCTGTACAAAGAAGTGCCTTCATGTGCCACTTCATTTGGTAGATATGATTTTTAGCTCATCCAGCCAAAGGACTGATGACCTCATGCCATAGCGAGGCAGCTGTCCAGCCACAGTTAAAACTCGCTATTCCTCCTCAAGTATTGGTCAGATTTTAGTGAAACCTGCACACAGTGATCACCTAATGGATCTTCATACAAACTGTGCTCAATTGTGATGGATTACATGCTGGATGAACTTCGTCATTGCATTATCCCTTCAACCTACCCGTTGCACTCGGTGGAATTTTCTGGTGTGGAATTCAAAAGAAGCTTTACAGCATGTGAACATCCTGAGCTGTGTAAAGAAAATCTTTACAGTAACTTGTGTGTGATGTTGCAGTGAAACTATTCTTGAATATTTTAAAAGTTTAGGTGATAATATTGATCATCTGTCCGTTATTATATAGACTTTTTTGCATGCTCTCATTATACCAAAAATATTTGCAGGGCGTGGTTATTATCTTGGCTGGTTATTATAAATGTTTTTGGGGGTGTTTTTTGGTTTTGAAACACTTCTAAGAGCTAAGTGTAGAAACTTAGTTTCCTTCAATGTTTTTGGAGCAGCCCCTGTTAAGTCGCTGCTGTTTCTGCAGCAGAACTGATTTGGGCATTTGTACAACAGACTGCATATAAAGGAAGCTCATGCAAAATAGAACAAGAACCATTTGCCAAGTGGAGATAAAGATGAGTCATGTTTCTTTCTGGCATGCTAGATGACTGGCTCCTGCTTTCACTCTCACACTTCAGAAGAAGCTTTAGTGTCCTGGGAAGCTCCACCTGTGCATGCTTTGTGTTACACAATTGTGTTCCTTTATGTGATCTTTTCTATGGCTTAAATCAATAGGCTTCTATAGCATGCATATATCCATTGTTATTTATTTCTGGAATGGATGTCAGGTGCAGCACTTGCGGAAATCATAGATAAAACCCTGGAAATCAATACTTCCCTAGGATGCTCCTGAATTGTGAAAAGTATACGTGCGCTTTCTATGCGAATGGTAGGTTTAATGGAGTTGCTGTGTCACAGAGCCTGAAGGCAAAAATAATCAATATGAAGCATCACATTCACAGTTGCCTCTGTTATTTGGCTTCATCACAAGCTTGAGAATTCTAAATTCAAAGTACTTTGGTGGAACTACAGAACTCTGAAATAAGAGGTAACTTTTAGGCGTAGCGAAATCATTGATCAACATATTTTTTTCATGTTCTTTTATAACGTTATAAATCTTTTGTATATGAATATTGTGTGTGTGTGTGTGTGTGTGTATATGTATATATATATATATATATATATGTGTATATATATATGTATATACATATATGTGTATATATGTATATGTATATATATGTATATACATATATGTATATACATATATGTGTATATGTGTATATATATATATATATATGTATATGTATATGTATATATATATATATATATATATATATATATATATATATATATATATATATATATATATATATATATATATATATATATATATATATATATATGTATGTATATATATATGTATATATGTATATATATATGTATATATATATATATATATATATATATATATATATATATATATATGTATATATATATATATATATATATGTATATATATGTGTATATATATACATGTGTATATATGTGTATATGTATATACATATATGTATATACGTATATACATATATATATGTATATACATATATGTATATACATACGTATATATATGTATATGTATATGTATATGTGTGAACACTGCTGTTATTATTGAGAGTGCATATATCATTAATTGGATCTGTAAAAGGTTTTTAGCCCTTGGTAGGTATCATATTTTTAAACATTCAGACTCCACTATCTCATAATAAGAATAATAAGAATAATAATAATTTACCTTTAACCTTTTCAATGTTTTTGATTCCAAGACAATTCACAGAGAGAGATTGGGATTAACAAGGTGGAAATTTGAATTCTTAACAACATCCTAACAATATGCTTCGTCATTCTCTCTAAATGAGGCTATGCTGCTTTTGTGTTATCTGCAGTTTGCACCATTAAGAGCTCCAGATAGGATCTGATAGTGGGTGTCAAAGTAGCCTTCTCATTGTCTTAAACTAAGCTGTGATTTTTGTCTGGTCTCCTTGGTAACTGCTGTGCAGCTCCTCCCTGTGGGATTTCCTTTTAGGAGGAGGAGGGGGTAGAATTGGGGGTAGGGGACATCAGTGATGCAGAGAAAAGGTTCTTATTTAGCAACCCCTCTCCTCAGCCCCATGTGTCTGATATTCCTTTTAACAATTCTTGACTGAATGACCTTTGAATGTTTTAAAGGTTACTGGTATAGCCAGCCTGACTGTTCTGTTTTTGTTTTTTTTTTTGTTTTTTTTTATATTATTGTGATCTAAGATCAGTGCAGTGGAGACCAGAATATTGATCCATCAGAAAAAAGGTGATAACATGATAAGGTAATTCAGTAGTGGTGTTAATATACTAAAGCAAACAGTCTATCTCGCCTCTAAAATCTTTTTAGGCTCCTGATAAGCTTATCGTTCTTGATTAATGGATACCAACATTTGGCACATTTTGTTTTGCATTCGAAAACTCAATCTGTATATGTTGAACTTGTTCCTCACTGGACTACTTGAAATCATATCCAAATTATGGTTATGCATATTTTGTTGACTAAAGTGTGTTTCCCCATCATCTTGGCTTGTTACAGTCTGTCATGTGTGGGTTTGAATTTTTAAAGAAAAGAAAAAGGGTGTGCTGGATTTTGCAAAAAAAAAAAAAAAAAGGAATGCAATATAATTGCTTTCTGATCCCATTTAGGGTTTTTTTTTTTTTTTTTTTTGTTTTTTTTTTTTTTTTTGGAAGTTGTAATTTAATATAAAGTTAGATTTACTGTTGCAAGTCAGTGTCTTGTTTTTTGTGTCATTTGTTGCTGTCAGTTTTCTTGTGTACATAAGAGAGCCATTTCCTTGGTCATCAAGGTCACAGTTCAGTTTATAGGTTGAAAAAGAATGGGAGACAACAACAAAGAAGAATATATGCATAAAATCATAAACAACGTAGCAGAATGTGTGTTTGTGTATGCAAGTGTAGAAAGTTAGTAGTGGAAAGCATTTATGGATGGGTGTGTTTTTAAACCAAAATAAACAAACCCAATGAGCCTGTCAGACAGGCTGCAGGAAGGAGGGAGCTTTCATCGATGACCACACCATGTGTAAGCGTGGGTCATCCAGCCAACCCCAGTCCAATAGGCACATTGGAGAGGGATAGCAGGAGAATCCTAGAGGTGATCACAGTGGCAAACATGCAGTTCTTAACAATATATGTGATGTTGTGGAAAGCATGCCTTTGTATTCTAACTGATATCTATAATACTATAGGTCAGTTAAACAATAAGGATTAAAGGCTGAACCTTATGGAGAGGAAATTAAAACTGAAGCTCTACTTTCTCTTGCACACTCTTATTAGCCGAAGAGTCATCTGTGTCTATCTTTATTTATTCATGAGACTGCTATATAACCATTAAGATAGACTTTTCTATAAATGCAAACACCAGCACCCACCTAGCCATACAGTTCTTGTTTATAGAAAAGCAGAAATGATTATAATTTACACTTCTGTTGTTTTTTACAGTGATGGTTACTTGGTTACTATGTTATTTTATCCAAAGTTTAAACTAAGTAAAGTACATTGTGGAAATGCTGCTTTTTCAGAAACAGCCTGACCACTGTGTGTTGTTGCGATTGGATCTCTGAATAAATAGCTACTGTTAAACATTTTCTAACGTGATTTTACAAAATATAATCTGCAGTAACAGAGGGCAATTAACTTAATCGCCCACTAGAGATGACGATTTAATGGAAGACAGACACCATTGTCGTGGTCTCCACTGAATAAAATCTAACAGGTTTAAAAGGAGCTTTTCTTTTCTTAATGGTTACCCTGAAGACATTAAAGTGCAGCTGGGCTGTCACAAGAGTAGAAAGAGGTTAATTCTTTTATTTATATGCTATACATGCTGTACCATTAATTTTTTTTATTTGTGCTTAGATCACAATAAGCATTTATTCAAGCCTGGCATCCTTAAATCCAGCATTGTGATCAATAAAGTTCTTTCTTTACTAGCACATGTTTTATATACTCCATTTAACATGATTATCCAAATGTTATAAATCCTATTAAAGTTTAAAAGCCATTATACACCATTTGCTGTAAACAAACTGCTATATTCTTTGCACAAATGTGACACATATTGAAATGTGAATTATTTATTGAAGAGACCTTTTTACCAGGAAATCTTGAAATTCTTGAAATTAAAGCTCAATACATGCTAACTGCATGCTAACTGCATGTTGCCAGGGTTCAGACCTACATACCTTTTGCTGTGAGACTGTAGTGCCAACCACTGTGCAACCTGAATTTTTATGACATTTTTGTTCAATATGTTGAATCCTTCACTTAGCATTGATGTGTCATGTTGCTATGATATCGTACACTGACGCATTGAATCTCATTTGCCTCAGTTTGGAAAAAAAAAACAAGCAGAAGAAACAGTAATATACTCATTTTTACTTGATTTGCATGTCTTTGTCTGAAAAAAATGCTTTGTCTGTTATAGTATGTATACAATATTTCAAGATGTTAACACATCATCTTATTTCCAGATTATGTATAGTATCAGTTGAGAGTGAATGCATTTCAGACTTATTGAACTAAAGCTGACAGACATTATTTTTCTCAGGTCACCTCCCTTCAGGACTTTTTTGGGGAAGATGATATATTCATTGCTTGTGGTCCCGAAAAGTTCCGCTATCAAGACGACTTCAACTTGGATGAAAGTGGTAAGTGTAGTTATGAGGCTTGCACCAATTTCCCGTGTTTTATATGTTGTTCACCTTAAGTTGCTGTGCAGTCATTTAAAAAACATGTGAACCCTATATTTAATAGTAATACTAAATATGATGATGATGATGATGATGATTAAATGATTTTCAAATGAGGAAAAAAACTATATTTTTGTGAAATGTGCTTTGAATGAAAGAAAGAAAGAAACTAAATAAATGTGGATCATGAGCATGCCCACCACTCTATTGCATCACCTCTTTCTCTAGCTCTGAAGGAGGATTTCACATTTTTCTTGTTCAGATAAAACTTCAGCTGCTTCACAGTTTGAAGTCTCCTGCCTGATATTTTTCATTTAATTATGCTTAATTATGCGTAAAATATTTTAACATGTAACATATCTAGACTTCAAGCAGGACAGTCTGCAGCATGGACTCTTCCCTACAAACCACGAAGAATTGGCTTGCTAAAATAGGCAAAGCTTTTTTTGGGGGAAGAAAAAAATGTATATATATTTTCTGGATGGTAGTATGCTGTACACTGCTCCAAAACCTGTGCTTACTGGACTGATGTAGTGAATCTTTGTCCCGCATAAAGATTTTGGCACATGCTGTGGATGTCTTTCTGTACCACTGTTTACAGAAAGTATCTTCCAAAGACTTGTAGTTGGTTTGAGAGTATCGTCCTATCCTCAGCACAAAAAGGTTCACCAGCTCATCAGATAAATTAGCACCCATCCTCCAACCCTCATGCACCCGAATCAAAGTGGTGTATGGTGTCTTGTACTCATCCAGCCACAGACCAATAATCTCTGTTCATTTGGTCATAAAATCTTTCTTTGTTTCAAATTGTATGATAATGATATAAATGAGATCTACATTAGTTACAGTGCGTGCTTGTTGGTAGGCAGTTGATGTCATTACTTGGTTTATACTGATAGGCCCAAAAAAAGAAAAAAAAAAAAAGAGAACAGTTGTAGCTCAGATCGTAACCCCAAGATGCTCTCTGATGCATCCAGAGTGTCAGTGGTAGATAGAAAGCACTTAAGCATAGAAAAAGTGATTGTGTGAATAGGTGAACGCAACACATTGTGTAAAGTACTTTGCGTACTCAGTAGAAAAACACAATATAAGAACCAGTCCATTTAGCATTTAATAATGCCAGAGAAGCCGAAAGAAAGACAAAAGGTCAGTATGCCACACATAAAGCTGATCATTTATTACTCTGCCATAATGATGCTGGAACAGTCCACACCTTTTATTTTGCTTGTTTTATTTCTTTTCAGAATGCAGGGTAACAAAGTCTGCATCATATGGGCGGCTGCCCTCAGTACATGGTCGCTCTTCCCCAAGAAGTGGTGGAATGCCCCGCAGGAGCAAGTCTCCCTCATCTGCCGGTTCAGGTAAGAGTGTGCATGTGATCTGTCGTTCACGTCTTGTGAACTTGGTTTATGCTACAGTATTTAATCTTTATCTTATCCTAAAAGCTAATGGCACTGCAGGCAGTCAGCTGTCCACACCTCGTTCTGGAAAGTCTCCAAGCCCCTCTCCAACCAGTCCAGCTAGCCTCAGAAGACGACAGGTAAAAAAAACAAAAATGAAATAATGAAGTAATGATTTGTGTTGTGCCAAGATTGAAGAATTTTAAGAAGTTTTTCATTTAATTAGACAGAACTTTAAGTGCTTCAACAGGTTTTGCACTGACATGGAACAGAAGTTTATCACCATCCTTGTAGTTCCAAAAAATGTGTGAGTCAGCGTTTGAATCATAAAGATTTATCAGTGAAATGGGGAAAAAATCCAAAATGCTTAAGTGAGCTTAAACCCTGTGGAGAAAACTCTGACATGAACTCAGGGAACCCTTGTCACAATGAAGCAATTAAGAGATTAAACAAACACGCTAGTGAATTAAAAGCCCATGTAATCAATGCTGCTGGCTAACTAGCAACTTTTCAGCAATTTGTGAATGAAACATAATCTTCACTGAAGCAGCAGCGATTCTGACATATCTGATCATGGATCAGGAGAGTGCACAGTCTCTCATTTCTCATTTAAAATCCAGGTATCAGTGATACTGGTGTCACTTATTCATAATTCTGGCTCAGGTAGCTATTGTTACTGTCGTGAAGTTTTTGCATGTCATTTTCTTTCTGTGTAGAATCACTTGGTAGTCTTTGTGCTGGTACAATGATTTCTGTAAGGTTTCACCATGCTTGGTTCATTGCTATCTACATGCTGAAGGCTAGCAGAGTGGAACAAACAAGCTTTGTGTAATCTGGCTGTAATCACATTTTTATAAGCTTTGCTCCCCTTCTGAAATTTGTTTCTTTTTATTCTCACTCCATAGCTGTCTCTTCTTTTTCAGGGATCTCAACACAGTGGTTCTTCACTCTCCTTGGCGTCTACCAAAGTATGCAGCTCAATGGATGAAGGCGATGGGCCGAGCAGCGAAGGTCAGAAAGGACACAAGACAAATCTCCAAAAGTTGATTCTGTTCATCTGGAGAAACGTTTCTCCCACAAAACGCTACGTCCAGATGAACAGAATCAACTTTTGGAGATTTACTTACCTGGATGATTGAGCATGCATCAAGACGACACAAGACATAAACTAATTTTAAACAAACAAACAAAAAACAGTTTGCAAACAACATTTAAACTACTATATAATGCTTTACCTATTATAGAGTGTATTTTATTTCATTTTATTTTTTTCACAGCTGAGCCAATGGATGAGTACTCTTCAATCCCTGCCTCCATAGCAGAGAGGTACAAAGTGGGAAGGACTTTAGGGGATGGAAACTTTGCTGTGGTCCGAGAGTGTGTGGAGAGATCCACTGGAAGGGAGTATGCGCTCAAGATCATCAGCAAAGATAAGTGCAGGGGAAAGGTGAGCCTGCTCTGCACCTGCTGAATTCAGCTTTTACACCATCAAATTTCCAATGTTCATAAAGTTGAAGTTCAACTGTTGCTGAGTCATTTTTTTAAGTCATTGGTGAGCAGGGGTTGCTATAATGCTGGAAGCAAAAATATTTGGTTCTGGTTGGTTTTGTTTTCTTTTTTGTTTAAATCACAGCATCAAATGATCCTAGTTTAGAGTTCTCTTTTGAAAACTGTTTTCTATTACTTCTCTAAAATTACAAAACAAATCTCATATATTGTGTGTAAAGGATTCTGGCTACAGTGTACAGATTGTTTTCTTTGTCACCCAGGAGCACATGATACAGAGTGAAGTATCAATCCTTCGGCGTGTGAAACATCCCAACATAGTTCTTTTGATTGAGGAAATGGACACACAAAACGAGCTCTATCTTGTAATGGAGTTAGTTAAGGTACTGATTTTTTATTTTTATTTTTTAAACGAAGAAATTGAAACCTTCGATGTCACAAGATAAAATTCAAATAAGTTATCAAAAACATTTAATATGTAATGCATTCTTTTTGCTGTCATAGACTGGTTTATAGTTGAATTAATTTACTTCAGTTAAAAAGAAAATTTTATCAACCATTTATCTGCGTCAGACTGTTATAAATTTAGCAACTGGGCCTCTTTCACATTTCAAACACTCTTTCTCCAGGGGGGTGATCTCTTTGATGCCATTACATCTTCTAACAAATACACTGAGCGCGATGCCAGTTCTATGCTGTTCAACCTGGCAAGTGCTATCAAGTACCTGCACAGTCTCAATATTGTCCACAGGGACATAAAACCAGAAAATCTGTTGGTAAGTACGACTCTGCACAGAGCATCTGTATGGGTGGGGAATCGCTTTGCATTGTAAAATATCCACTTTCCCTATTAGCCCCGTTTCCGTGTCATTGTTTTTTCCTCAGAATCTGTACATATATATACATAAGAGCTTGGATTTAAAACTACCAATAATAAATGGTGCATAGGTAAATAAGTTAATTAAATTACACAGTTCTTTGGTAATTTAACGATGATCAAATATACTCAAATTTCTTCTCTAGACCAAAAATTATTGTTGGTCTTAAAACTACACATTCACTTTTTTAGTATTACTGCTTGTTGAATAAGATTCATTTCACGATCAAACCAAAAGTCAGTTTTCTGTGCAGACCATCCGTGTTTGCAGTCAATGGAATTTTTTTGTAGTTAATTTTGCCTGAAATTACTGCACTAATAAAAAAAGAAAAATGGCTCAATAATGAAATCAAAGTTTTACTAATCAGATTGACTATTGGTGACCTTTTCATCCAGTATATCCCACTGTCCCTTTTCTGTATCTTGTCCAGGTATATGAGCACAATGATGGGAGTAAATCTCTGAAGTTAGGAGACTTTGGCTTGGCTACTGTTGTCAACGGGCCCCTTTATACTGTGTGTGGCACACCCACCTATGTAGCACCAGAGATTGTTGCTGAAATGGGGTAAATCAGTAATTACATTATCCAGTCCAGTCATCTGCAGCACCATTATCAAGACCATAAAAAAAAAATGCAAGAGTGTTCTCCAAAAGTTGATTCTGTTCATCTGGACGTAGCGTTTTCAGTGAGTACCATTCAGTTAGTACCATTCATAGGGAGTTGGGGAATGGCTGCAATTGCAGCATTGTAAGATGGCAAAAGATGTACCCTTAGACCCCCTCCTCGATTTCAATGATGAGGATGTAAACATCCTGGACAGGGAGGGACGCTGGTTTGAGCGCGGAGTCAAGGAAGCCATTTATGTGAAAAGGGAAAGACCATCTCTGAATCGAGGAGGGGGCCTAAGGGTACATCTTTCACCATCTTACAATGCTGTGATTGCAGCCATTCCCCAACTCTCTGTGAATGGTACTCATGGCCATTGATCAGTGGTCTTTGATCAGTGGTTGTTGATCAATGGTCATGAGAATTTGCATAATTATGATGAAGGAACTGGTCTCCCAGCCCATTGTTCCTTCAGTGGTGCTAGTTATGCAAATGTACTGTTTATAAGATTGGGGAAACCTGCAGTCTGCTGAGACTGAAGAAGTCACTTGGATGAGTGATGAAACGTTTCTCCCACTGAAAACGCTACGTCCAGATGAACAGAATCAACTTTTGGAGATTTACTTACCTGGATGATTGAGCATGCATCAAGATGCAAGAGTGTTGTTTTTCTGCGTCAAGTGTCCTTTATGTGTTGTGTTCATATTCATATTATAGATATGGACTAAAGGTTGACATTTGGGCAGCAGGTGTCATCACTTACATACTGCTGTGTGGATTCCCTCCCTTCCGTGGGTATGTGCTCCTGTATTTGGAGGTTTACTTTAAGCGTTACACATTATTTCCATACATTTTTAAGGTGTCGCATGTAGACTAATAGTGCCTATAGAGCAACTTAGCTTTATAATTTAACTGTATACAGGAGTGGTGAAGATCAGGAGGCGCTTTTTGAACAGATTTTGAGGGGCCAGCTTGAATTTCCTGCACCACACTGGGACAATGTGTCAGACTCAGCCAAGGTTTGTATCTGAAAGTGGTCCTGCTGTGATCACGAGCCATGTGAAACACCCGAGACACCCTCAGTATGTTATTATGAATTTTTGTGGCTAACAAATCTCTGTTTAGGCTCTGATCACTGGGATGCTGCAGGTAGCAGAGGATAAAAGATATACAGCTGTACAAGTCCTTGATCACTCGTGGGTCAATGTAAGTGTGTCGTCAGTCCTTTCACCAGAATCTGCATCGATACCAGTGACGTTGAGAAAAGTAGAGTTGCTGAAGTATGGCTCTTTATATTTATCAGGATGATGGTGTGTCAAAGAAAGAACACCAGCTGCCAGTGGCTGGGAAGATCAGGAAGCACTTTAACACCAGAGTGAAGGTCAACAGCACTACAGCTGGAGTGTCCGTGATCACAGTAAGCACTGCTCTGCACTCTCCACACTGACACTGCATGTCGGTGTGCAACGGTAGATTACATTTGGGCTTTCTGCTTATTAGCATGCTTTGGCAATGAAGGACTTTTCAGCTTTGAGCCATAATGTGCCTCATACAACTCACACATGCAGAAGCTTTTTATTTTTATGCCTTGGATGTCATTTTAAGTTGGAACTAAAATTGCTGCTTTTGTAAAACAGGTAAACGATTGTCCTCTGATGTTTTTAAATCTGCAACCTCCCTGCTTTTTTCTGTCAGTCATCACTTCATCCATCTGCATCTTACTGCTAGATTTTCCTTTGTTTGCTCTGCCCTCTCATCCTACTTTTAGCTGGACTGTCAGCACTCTTGTTAGAAAAGCTTAGAAGTAACATAGTTGACCATTACGAGGTTTTAGGAGATGATATTTTAATTTGAAATATTTGCAAATACAAGCTGGATTTGAAAGATAAATAACTTGTTTTCGAAGTGAGCATTGTTATTAAGGAGGATCTGCATTGCTCTACATTTCCTGTATACAGTCTTTTATTTTGAAACCATTTTCAGTTTAGTGACATGACTTCTATCTGCGAGTATCTTATCAATAATAATAATAACAGGAGTGTAGAGATGTGTTCCTAATCCGGTAAGTGATGCTTTGAGTTCATAGTGATCCTCTGAGTTGCGCTCATCTCTCTCTGCTCAGCTGGACCAGGACTTAACCATCAAGAAGTCAGGGTCTTTGGACCGCTACCAGCATCCTTTGTACTGGATAAGGTATGACACAGCATAGTGCTTAAATAAAGTGAGTGCTTTCATGGCAAAGTGCTGGCAGTCTCCATTTCCCATCTCCCAAGGGTTTGACATATTGCCCATCAGTGGATCCCTTTTCATGCCTCATCATATCCTTCACTTTATCACCTTACATCATCTCATTTGGGCTGTAGCAGGTAGCTGCACAGTTTCCCTTGCCATCGACTTATTTTGCATTTAAAAAGGTTGTTTGAGAGTTGTTTTTTTTTTTTGTTTTTATAAACTGTGCTACTTCATTTTTATTTTCCAAGATAAAAACATTTTTTTTCTTTCTAGAAGTGTTGGCAACATAAAGTGGTGGATCTTATTGCCTCTTCTTGCCTTAGAGAAGATGAAGTCATTTTTTTTCACATAGAGGAAAAACTTGCAAGGGAAATGCAGCTTTTCACATACAAGTGCATGATGACACTGGCTCATCTAAAATGTACCTCATGCCTCAGTGAGTGGATGCCAATCCTCATTAATCTGGCTCTCTAGATACGCTAACAATTGCTGCTGTGTCACCCTCTCTCAGACCACGCCACTTGATAAAGAGAAGCAAGTTTTCCGACGAAGACGCCACCAGGATGTAAAGGCCCACCTCCCTCATGGTATCCGTGCCAGCCCCTCCCACAGCGCAAACCGTGGCCTTTCCCCTGCTGAGGTCACTTCAGAGTCCGAAGACTATTCTCCAAGTTCGGCTGACACTGTCCGTTCACCCACTTCTCCATTCTAAAAGCCTTCCTGGAGTGACAGTGCCATCCATTCCTCTGTGAAAAAAGAGGCAGAGGGTTTGATGGGTCTAGTCTGTTGACTTGAGCTTTCACAGACTGAATAATTACCCTTACCTGTTTTACCCCCCGACCCCCAAAATGTCATGTTACCTTTATTTCAATTCTTGAATGCATTTAAGAGAGAAGTCTAGTCTGGATCTGGAGGTTTATATTTTTATGCCCAAGTTCAAATGGCACATCTTTGTATCATTTAAAGTTCAAAATATTCTAATAATGCAGGCTCTCAGTTCACCCATTAAAACCTCGATTTGTAACAGGCTGTATTTGCTAACGTCTCTTCAAGGATGAGCTCACTCTGTCCTAATTGGCTAACTTCCAGAGGTTGGGCTCTCCTCTGCACAGACTTTAGCTGGCTCTTGGACTTCAGAGCTATGAAAACAAACATCAGTAGTCAGGTTTCAGTATTTTTCTATTTCCCCTAAATGTAAGCTGCAAATCTGCATTGTTGAGCCTGAACAACTCTCTTAAGAATTTTCCAACAAAGACATCCACTAACATTGAATGCTGATTTTTTTTTTTTTTTAAAGCTTTTATTTTGTGTAGGCTTCTGTGATAATTCTATAAATTACAGAAAATCACGAGATGCATGTTGTTTCCCCTTCCCCTCCAAAAAGCCAACAAGCTGTTTAGGCCCTATCAAGCGGCAAGGACTGGTTCATTGTAGTACTTTGGAGCCCTCTGCTGGTTAATATTGTATCCTACAGGAAGTAAAGCTTTTTGAAACCGAAACCTTAGCCTTTAAATATTAAATTACATTCAGTAAATGATCGGTACATATCTGATTTCAGCTTGTTAATATTAACAGTATCGGCCAACCTTCTGTTGTACTGTAAGGCAAACAGTTAGCGTGCTGTAGCACTTGACTTTGTGGTGCATAAACCATTGACACGTTATTTGAAAGGACTTCAGACATGCTGCCAAATAAGTATTTCCTGGACCTAACAGAATGACGACAATTCTTGTCTTGCCACATAGTAGTTCCTCAAAGAGAAGATGGGCCACTGATATTTAACTGATGGTTTAGCTTACCTGTGTGCTCGAGGGTGATTATTTAAATAGTTCTGTTACACATCTGTGAGAGTGATTGCAGTTCACTTGTGGTGCATATGAATGTCAATGCTGTAGTTGGTAATAGGTGCATATTTTAAGGCCTTGCCTTGACACATATAGATTTAAGTGCAATTGGGTATACTGTGCTCTTGGGCAGTATACCTATCAAATGCTGTGTGTCCTTTGTAATGCTTGCATATTTGAGAATGTGCTGCTGGGATTATTGGAATGTCAAACTCTTCCCTATCACATGAGGGTAACTGGTGCAACATGGTTGATTTTCACACACTGAAATAAGAACCAAGTTAAATAATAGTAATACAACAGTGCTTCCAGTAAAATCTGCAATTTTAATATTTCTCTCCATTACATCATTTAATTTGTTGAATGTTTCTTTCAGTGATCACATCAAATATGACTGAGCAATTTTAGGTCACTAGACTTTCTGTGCTTTGTCTAATTGCTCCAAGCATTGGTTCACAGGGGACAAAATATTCATTATTATGACTGTCCTCTTTCCTTTTTCATAAACTGTAATCTGCATGTGTGCTGATATGCATCCCAAATCAGTTGTTCTGGTCTTCTACTGTTTAACATGTGCTTGTCAGATATAAAACCATTCCTTTTACCATTATACGTGTTGCCTAGATGAATGAACTTTGGTAAAGGCAGACTGTAGTCATACACAGCTAAGATTTGTATATACTTAGTCGTGTGAAGTTACTGCTGTTAAACTGACTTTGTTGTAAAAAGGGCTTTTGTTTTTCGATTGAAGGGATCAAACCCAAAAAGCACAAGAAAAGCAAAGTGTGAGTTTTGGGGAATGTGCTGAATCTTCACCAAAAGCGTATGTAATGTTTACATACGGTGTGACAAAACGGGGAGTGCTGTTATTTTGGGGGAGATGGGGTATAAAAGAATAGTGTTGTTTACCCATATTCCATAAATGTAAGGATGCTGTACAACAATCTGAATGAGAACAAAAATAAAAAGGGAAAAAATATTGCTGTGGTTAAAAAGCAAACTTCTAACAATGTACTCTGCACAGAAACCAAACCTGAGAATAAAATGGATTTAATTTGTGAGGCAGTGACTTTTTGAAACACCAGATGGCAGTATGACCAAACACCACATAAATTCCATCTCCAGCTACTTATAACATGTACTGCACTACTGCTATAACACCTTATTATAGAGTAATCACATGAGTAAAATCTCAAGAATTACTCTTGAGGTGACTACAGTGTATGCAATCAATTTTAATAAAAACAATAAAAGAAATTCAGCATACAGTTGCCAGTTTTGACCTAATTATTTCAGCTCCAGACACATCCTCCTGGAACATTTGCAGAATCCTTTTACTGTGTACTGATTGCAATAAAAATTAACTGCTTCATTCGGAGATATTGTTAATGATATGACATTTTTATTCACAATAATGACACGATTTTCACAGGAAAGAAAAACCAGTGCCTTCAGGATTTTATAACATGCAAAATATTCAGCTTTGGGTAGGTAGGTTTATGTCTTGTAGCACCTGTTTAAAAAAAAATTAACCGCTAACTCCATCAGTTTGCATATTTTTGTTCATTTAAATTGACAGCTCATGGAAATCAACTTCTCCTTGCTTCATTTAAATCAAGACTCAATAGCTTTCATATCACCAAAAATAGACCATACTCATATTTATACTGCTGTCCTCTTCATTAATATATCATTTTGTTACACTGCTGAATACCTCTCATTGACCTATTTGTTGAACATGTCATAATATTGCTTTCAGAGCATGGAGTTATGGAGGACAGAAAATTGCAAAAGAAGAATAACTTAAAAAAAATCTGATATACATAAAGAACAGTATAAATGTTTGCAGTGCCAGAAACTGTAGAATGTCTTTAAAAATGGCACTTTCAGCTTTACCATAAACACGTTGACAATCATTAGACAATCCAACAAATCTGATATTTTAATCATTCGATGTTTTTTGGAAGAAACAATGTCTAAAAATAAATGCATGACAAACTGGAATCGGTATACAATCTTTTCATATTTTCCATTAATAAACAATATAGTCCCCGATTTAAAATAAATTTGGAAATATCCATATTTATGACATGGTCATAAACGCTTTTCACAAAGGACACACTGAATTTCCATATAGACATTCAAACACAACAAATTAACAGTAAACATTGTCTTTTCACATACACATACACTTGACCACTGTTAACGATAAGCAAAGAAGGGTCGTATACGTGGAACTAACCAACTAATATCTGAAGAGCAATGAAAACCTTTGCAACATTTATACATGGCTTAATGGAACATGGTGGGTAGTCTAACAGCATTTAGATCGTTGCAAGTCTTTATAAGGAAGAAACACTTTAGACTGTCCTTTTTACAGGTTGAGCTTTTTTTTTTCTTAGAAAAATGTTCCAAGTATCTGCCATACAAATGTTGTATAAATGTTCCTCATTTTGTTTCGCATTTTCACAGTTGAAACAGGAACATTAAGTATGTTTTAATAACTTAACTGTGTAATTTTGTTAATTAGAGTTGATTTCAGTCTCCTCTTATCCAGAACAGCAGACCTGCTCGACTCATTTGGGTAAATACTTCAGCTGGAGCTCAGGAGAAAACCAACAAACTGACTCCAGATTGTTTAGCAGCAGACATGTGTTCACCTCAGAGGCCAGATGAACACATGCAAGAACACACAGTCCTTTATCGTGCTGATGCCCCCAGCATCTTGGATTCTCTGCAGCACAACTCGGTCACTGGTTGATAGGTTTCCCTCTTAATTCTCCACACTAGCCTCCTGCTGCACGTATCCACCTCTCGTCAGTACCTGTTCTGATGCTCGTAGTGCCAGCGGTTGAAATCTATGTTAAATGCCACAATGCTGCCAGAGGCCATGCCGGTGATCAAAGTCCTAAAAGGCAAAAAAACAAGGAATAAATACCAGATATAATATTCCAATGTTAGAAAACTACTGGAAAATGTAAATATTCTTTCTATAACTTAATGCTATTCTAAAGGTGTGTGAATGAGAGCGAGAAACCAACATGCGTTAAAATATGTTCACTGTTTAAGCGTACTGCCATGAATCTGAATGATTTGTTAAAATCCCCACAGTGAGTGAATGAAACCGGTGCAGGAGGTCATGAGGGGCTGTGACAGTAAATTACTGAGTTCCTCTGACAACTCAAGTGGACCACTGAGTCCCACTGTCTTTCTGTAAGTGCCCTATGCCCCCAGTGTCCACATCTGGCTGGTATGTAGGAAAAGCAGCTGATTTCACAGGGTCGTCTTATATTGCTACACCCCGAGGGCTAAAATGCTCCAGCACAATGAACAGAGTTTTAGCAGAATGTCCTTCTGTAAAGGGAGTCAAGGAGCCCAGCTCACTTAGATTACCTAATGTCAACTTATTGAGAAAAGACACTGCAGCTGAATCGAGGGGTTCTTCAAATATTTAAGTGATTTAAGTGGTGGTTTAATACTTGTTTAATGTAAAAAAATAAATTAAAATAATTCAGTTTCCTCCAACTAGCCACTGCTTGTCTTAAAGGGTTATTTAAGCACCTTTGATGGTGCAGATTTAAGAACTAATGTTTGGATATATATGTGCTCACAAAGTTGAAGGGCATATGTGCATGTGTGTTTTTCAAAGCAAATTGAGCCTGATTTGGTGAAATGAAAAGTGAGACATGAACTTAAAAAAAATAGTGATCTGATGAAAATGTTGCACATTTATGCCTTGTTGATTACGCACACTTGTAATCAAGTTTTATGCATTTGGCCCGAGGTCTCTGTTTTTGGATAGGCCTGTAAATACTGAGGGATATTTGGCCTGTGGCTGTGAAGTGAAGCTTGAATGTTCAGGCTCTCTAACCTCTCTTGACTGCCAGGGTCACATGATGACGTCAGGCTTTTAGCCCCAAAGCGGACACTGCCGTCTGTGAGTCCAGACACTCATTATATGACTCCTGACAAATCTTGTGGAGAAATAACTTTCAGGACAAACAAGGGGCTGACCTGCCTTTAGATTTCTGCCTTCATGTATGTGTGCTGGCCAGTGTCCGAAATATATGCATTTGCACCCCTGTAATTTTTGTCTCTATGGCATGTGGATGAACTGTTAGAAATGTAGAGTTTATCCTTCTCAACCGGCTGGAGCAAAGAATTAAACCACTGACCTTCCAACAAGCTACCTGCTTTACCTCCTGTGCCACAACCGCCCCATTAAATGATTATAAATATACTTTGGTTTACCTCATTAAGCTCTTAATCTCATGGGCCTAATATACCATCACCAGCATACAACTGCTTGCCCTGACCTTTGATCGTGTGATAGGTCCATGGCTCGGATGCCTGCATCACAGCCTGGATAGATATAGAGCTGTTTGAAGTCACAAGCCTGCCACACCTCCACCACACCGTTGTCTCCACCTGTCACCAGGTTGTGGCCATCGCTGCTCAGGAGAATTGCCTACAGGAGGGATAGAGGCCAGTTACACGTGAAACTTCCAACCCAACATTTACTCACCTTTCTTGCTCCAGAATGAGAAATATATAGCATACTGAAAATACATGACATGATGCAACATACTGTACAACATTACTATCATCCAATCAAAGGTTAACTTGCTCAGTATGCATAAAAAAATGACTCAGTATTTGAATAAAATGTTATGTACTTGAGATTTAAATATCGCCAAACATTTTAAAACTGCAGATGAAAAAAAATGCATATTTCCTGGAGTATACTGATGTTTTTTTTAAGTTGGCATACCCTGGTGGAATCATTGACTTCCATTTGTGCCAGCAGTTTTCCATTAATGCTGAAGTTGCAGAAGCGTCCCCTCTCATAGTAGATGATACAGTGGCCCTCGCTGGAAACCGAGATGAGCCGTGGGCACAGATAGTGTTCTGGTCCCTCCAAAGCCCGCAAAAGGTCCCCTGTGATGGTATGGACCAGACACGGACCCTCTACCAAACCAGAACGCACATGTGATCAACCTGTGCTTATGTAAAGAATCTATAAAAATAGTCCATTTCTGTGAAGCGACTGCATATCTGTCATCTGGATAAACATTGGTTTGGAGGTGGTCACTAATCAAATGGTCATCTAATGCACGAGCACCGTTGTTCCAGTTTATTGGTGTACCTGATGTCACCTTTTTTTGTCCAGTCAATGTGACACGGAAGAACAAAGAAGCGCACTGACCTTTAGCTCCACTGATGACGAGGCCCAGCTCTGCACAAACTGATACACACACAACCTCCTGGTCGTGACCCGTGAGAACTGCTCGGGGTGCTGGGTAGTCACCTAAAGGACAAAAAGGCACACAATGTCACAAAACAAATGACTTGGCTAATTGTTTTTAAATCTGATGTGTGACTGCAAAAATCCTGTGAATAGCATGCTGCAGGTAATTTACCGGCCAGTACATAGTATTTTTGCGCTGTCACCGAGCACATTTATAAGACAATGAAATCATATAAACACAATCGCTGTGATTGTGACATACATCTGCTTGCAGGGAGGTCCATGTGAATTGTTATGTAAATGAAGGGATGCCCAGGGATGGCAGGGGAGGCACTTGATTTGATCCTGTGTGTCACATGATTGATGATGGCCGGGGGAGAGGTTAGTGAGGGGTGTTTCGTGGCACCTGGAGCAGACCTCGAATAGTGTCAGAACGATGAAAGCGGGAGTCTTTCTGAATTGCTCTGATCACCAAAAAAAAAAAAAAAAACACCACTAAACCTTTCCCTAAATAGTGCTGAAGAAGGGAATGAACTTTTAATTAAATTATATCATGCGTAGAATGTTAAATCTCTTTAATTAATCATTAAATTCTACTTAAAGTAAATGACAAAACACAACTGAGAATCTCTAGTTGCTTTAAAAAACAAAGCTTAATATTCTGTATTTCTTTTGCTTAAAGGATATTTTTATATAGAATTTATATTTACACGTTTGTGATAGCTAACAAGTCTTCTGTTTGGGCCTTTACTGTAGTCATCACCTTTTCCCCAGCTGCTCATGCCAAACTTATGTCAAACTAACACTGAATAAGTATGAGACTGTTGGTGTCCACATGTAACTAAAAGTTCAGCCAATTCCGTCAAACTTTCCCTATTCACTGGATGACAGCACCATCCTGATAGATGATGTTGACACACTTTCGACCTCACCACCACCACCTCGGCATATTGCTTCTATAGCCGCGGCAGCAGTCCAGTCAGTGAGCCGGACTGTGATCGATGCAACACGGTCCCTTAGAGACCGGGACCTGAGCAGTGCTGTCAGTCCCAGTACCTGCTGCTGAGGGGGGCTGAATAGGACAAATGTCAGCAAAAGCCTCCGGGGGAAAAAGGAGCTCACCTACCCGACAAAAGATTCAATCACCCTGTACCAACTAACCCCCCCACCCTGCCTGAACCCTTGGGACAAGCTAGATTCAGCCACAACAATTACTTGGTGCAAATATCTCCTTGCAACCAGCGTGATGGGCTGAGTCTGAGGAGCATGGCCATGATTGAGCTGGAAGTTATTTTAATTATTAGACATAGAAGTTGCATGCAGGCTTTTGAGGCATGGGTGAAATCAATTTCCTCGCGAACGCCACATCTGCGAGATGATAGAGTAATGATCCGGCAAGCTGCTGCTACATATTCACAGAACCTTTTACTAGCATTACAGAAAATATAATAGGCATGAAATCACTAGAATGATATTCTTGGAAAAGATCGCTCATTGAGACAGTCAATAAGGATACAAAGGACTGCTGTTTTGCTTTACGGCATTAATTTGGGGCCTTTAATTGTAAAGGTATGAAAAGATGGTAGTAGTTAATTTGTCAAGACTAATGCCTTTCATCTGTATTTGAATATGATCATTAGTGGCTCAAAGATTTATATAAGAATAAAGTTTAAAAGTTCTCAGCTGCATCCTAATTGTTTTCCGCTCCCTGTGCTTCAGCTACATAGCTTCCTTTTATCTCCTGTCCATTAAAGGTGCATTGTAAGCACAAGTAGTGTGAATATCAGGGGAATACTGTTTTCCTGCTGCAGTAACACAAGTGCTATTGCCCCTTGCTAATTGGAGGCATCCAAGCTGAAATTCTTAATTAACTGTCGGAGCTTCAGTGAAGTTAATTAAAGGACACTCACGACTAATTCAGAGCTCCTAGAATCTGAGACGACTGGAAACACGAGATCTTTTAGGGCACACACACGGCATTGTTATCCAAAAATAAAATAAAAACAGTTTTTTCCCCCCCTTTATTTTCAGTTTTTTCCCCATTCCACACCATATATGGTTCTGCTTGCTGCATGGTACTGTAACAGTTCCTTTTGTGATTAATTGTCTGAAACACAAGACAATCAGTGCGAATGAGAAACTAAATGAACTGAGCAGCAGAAATCACACACTGGGGTCTACTATTATGAATGCCAAGACATCTGGAGTCCTCTACTTGAAAGCAGCACATCTCAATGTAATGAATCACACTAATGTATCACAGCTTCGGTGCAGATAAATGATCGTCCCCCGTCACTCCTCTGGATTTGATTGTAGAATCTAATTATAGAATAGAAATATTTTTCACCAGTTTATTAAAATAAAAAAAAACAACAACCAACAAACAAACAAAAATACTAGACTTGTTTACCTTTACAGACTTTCATTTCACAACCAAGAAATGGCATAATTAACTATAAACATGTCCAGAGGGCAGTTCTTCTCCTCTTTTGTTATGCATGCGAGTGCGTGGCACTTGGATACGGTTACTCACTGTTATTGGGGTTGTCGCCGATAATATGGTGCCGCCCACTCCAGTACCATAGTAGCAACGTAGCATCACGGGACCCAGAGACGATGTAGCAGTCTCCTCCAATGTAGGACTCTGATCGGGCCAGACATGTCACCACGTCCCAGTGGCCAAAAACTATCTGGGTCAGCTTACCTAAAGTGGATACACGCTGTACATGAGTTCGGTGTTGACAAAGTCCAGAAATGTAAAGACTGCTACAACTGGTACTGTGAATGCTGTCACTTCAGTAAAGAGAGTTAATTTATTAATTAGTGAATAAATACTTGTAAAAGTTAATCTAGTGGTTAACCAGCTTTTCAAAATAAAACTTTTGCTTATGACCCCGTTTAAAAGATAACGTCCTTAGCATTTTTAAATGGATTATTTAAGCTACCCAGTGTTTCTAAAGAGAAAGAGAGTGTGTCAAACTCCTGTAATTATATAGCATATATAAAATATGGAAGTGGCCACCATGACACCACTGATTTGTTTGTTTTGTTTGACTCACGATTTTGAAGCCATAGCATTTCAGACATCGCTATCTTGTTTTTCATTTTTAAACTGGATTTGGGAGGCAAATGATGGATCTGAGACAAATGGCATGCATATCCAGTAGCAACCTGTCAGTCACAAGGTAGCTACTCTCCAGTACATACCATGATTTTACTCAAAATAGGATAACAAGTTACAATATGATAAACATGCAGTAATAAATTAAATTAGTGACTGGGCCATAATTTAATAGGAAAGTGTTTAATAAGGTCATAAGTGAAGAGAGAAGAGGGAGAACTTTTGCAGAGCCTTTAATAGTTATTTTCACAACCAAAGGAACAAAATCAAGTTTAATGCAATTCTGCTCTAGCTTCACTTTTCAGACCTATCTTTTACATACAGTCTGTGCTTGCATTGTAAGGTGCAATGCTAATCCTTTTTATATATACACACATACCAACACAAATTAATGTTACCTAAGCCGACTGAAACATAAGAATAAGGAGAAAAAAAATGTAAAATAACTTTTTTTTTCTTATTTCAGTCCATTATTATTTATTATTTTCACCCATTTTCTACAAGGCTTGTCAGGAGAGAGGAGCAACAATACTGTATCATTACCGTCATAGCACTGTCCTCCACACATCAGTGCACACCTCTGTAGGAAATAGAGTTTACACTCTAACCTACCTGTCTCAGAGGAGTACACACGGAAGCTCTTGTCCCAGAAGCCACACACCAGGATGTAGCGGTTGTCAGCTGTCACGACAAAACAGTGTGTGGTGATTTGGATGCTTTGGTCCACTAGGTCTGTGATCTGACGCTTGTTGCTTCCAGTATTGTTGGCTGTGGGAAAAAAAAGAAAGAAAGAAATAACACATGTCCCAAGCAATTTCCCAAGCAAAGCTATAAATTAAGGACTGTGCCATTTTATACAGATCTAAAACTCCATTAGATATTTTTGTTTAATGCTGTTTTTTTTCCATTCAAGCTCACTCACCAACCAGAGAATCCATCTCTATGGGTAAGTGATGTGCCTGTTCCAGGGAGTAGCCGGGTGCTCCTCGGAGACCTGAATCCAGACAGATATGTGAGCCTATTTCTGACCAATGGACATATCTGCACACACGCGCACACCTGTTCCACTTTTAGAGCCAAGTTAATTCATGATATCTTCCAGGAGATGGAAGCATTGGAGGTCCATCTGTCTTACTCTGCTTTTTTTCCCCCCCAGAGTGTCAAATTGAATGGAGATATTTCATCCATGTGAACATATCTGGAGCCAGTTTTGAAGCAGCTACATGCCTGAAAATATGGAGGTCTTGTTATCGTAATTATTCTGAAAAGCCAAACCACATTTCCCTCCTCTCCAACAGGATGGCAAGGGTGCTGCAGCTGTGTTCATTAGTGTGGGTGCAGCCAGAGCCGCCACATAGAGCAGGCTCTTTGGTCCGGAGGTCTGTGTGTTTCTACAGTGACAGATGGGGATGTGTGAGGAGAATGTGGTGCAGTTGTGGCCTAATTTTCTAGTAACCATTGCTTTGGCCCTCTGACCCTGAGGTGAGGCCGATTCTCAGGGTTTGGCTCCGTGGGTAATGTTGTTCACACATGTCTGAGAAGTAACATGTGGAAACATTCACGGTCAGCTTACCTGGGAGGTGCTAGCCTCTCCCATAGCCAGCTGGCTGCAGCTCTATTATGAGCAGTTGGTAGTTTTTTTGGTGTGTGTGTGTGTGCGATGGTGATGAAGTGATTTTACAGGGCCACTGCTGTGGTAGGTATGGCATGTGGTGTGGCACACTTTTGTGCATGTGAGCTGAGCTCCACTCACCGACGGTGTTGTGCCATCGGTTGACTGCAAATAGGCGGCTGCAGGTGACAGTGACCACAGCAGGTATTGTAAGATGGGGCAGAGTGTTGGCAGCCACGTGGGTTACGGGTGAATTGGAGGGAAACTTCAACACCATAATGACATCCTGCTGCATCTGGTCCTTGAACATTAGGGGACTCTGTGGAAGGAAACACTATTGAGTAGAAGAGAGAAAAGACAAAGTGTGGAAAAGGATGGAGTAGTACAATGTTGGGAGAGGAGGAGGAGAAGGAGGAAGAGGAGCAGGATGGGAGGCGATGGAAAAAATGAAAAAGAAGAGATATGAAAAGATGAAAGAAAAAGAATGCAAGAGGCAATTAGTATGGAGGTTGGAGGAAAAACTAGGTTTAGACACAAAGGAGAGTTTCATGCACTGTCCCCTATGGGAAGCAGGGACTAAGACACAGGTAGACATGGGAAACTGGGATGGTATTGACTGCACGTATGAGATGGTGCATACATGTACATACATCAGAAAATGGCCCATAAGGAAAGCACTAAAAGCAACTGGCTTTTTAAAAACGTTTGCAATGTGCTTTTCCTACCTTTTCCTACTATGCTGACTTCTGCATGTGTAGCAGAAGTAAAAGCAATGGCAGACATAGTGATACTAGCAATACTGTAAGATCTGAAACAGTTTTAGGTCTCATCCTTGATACAGGAAGCCATTTAAAGAACTGGAGAGAAGTGATGAAAATATTCTCAACATTTGCCAAAGTAGAAAACGGACCTAAAAGGTCTTAAGTTTCTTGTAGGGAGAGAGAAACAGAGAGCCATGTGAGCATAATGAGGACAAGGCTGGTTGTTACATGGATTGGACAGGGAAGAGGTGCTTCCAATATAAAGAAAGGCACTACTAGGCCAGTAGAGAGCACTATTCCATTTTAACCACACTCCTAGTAGGCAGTACCAGCTCCAGAACAGTGCAGACCACTGGAACTAAAAGATTGTTTGCTATACTGAGGGTCTGTGACCTACATGATGTAGGACTTCTGAAAAATGTATCTTCTGTTATAAAAGATCAGATTCAAAGAAACTTTTGGAAGTGAGAATTTGAGGACTTCCTTGTCAATCTTCTGTCTACTGTACCTACAAACACATTCACGCTAACACACACCATCCGGGCTTGGACAGGTCCACACATCCTTCCTCATGCACACCAGCACCACCAGAGGTGCAGGGAATTTTCCCAGCATGCTCGCTGTTCTCACCAGGTGCATGGCGGAGCTGCGTGGAGGATGTGGCTCAATAAGCAACTGAGATGGCGTCTGTCCAAAGCTCTGGATCTGCGCCTCTGTGGCCTGCGGGAGAGAGAGAGAGAGGAGAAGGAGAGAGAGAGAGCGGCTGTCACAATCAATATGCATCAAAGTGATGGGTCAATGCGTTACTTGACAATGCAAGCAAATCCTAACTCAGCCGTGCCTCTGAGGAAGGGGGGAGGTAAAGGGAAAGGGGTGCACTCCCAATCCGCCTGGGTGCTCCCCCTTCCCCCCTCACCCTGCAGAGTCATCCAAGTGTTAGTATGGAAGAGACAAGCCTTTTCCTATTAACATGCTTCAGTTAACCATTCCCATTTCCAGGAGCAGGGGCCCCAACTGCACAAACGTTAACCTGGAGTGACATCCAGCTAGGACCGCAGCAAGCCGGTGTGCTTTTAGATGTTATTGTGCTTGAAACAAAAGGGTAAAAGCATGTGTATGCACATTAACATGTATTAAACAGAGCCACAAAATTACACAAGCAGGTCAGGGCAATTTGGTTAAAGGTACTTTGATGAAAGATGATTCGTGGGGTATAAAATACAAGTCTAAATGCATGTGATGTTAGAAAACTACCTAAAAACAGCCATTAAAAGAGTAGATTTAAAAAAGAAAATCCATTTAAATAGACACTAGATCTAATTTGCCTGCAGTTAGAGGGAGCAAAAAACAAATAGTAAGAGCTGCTGAGCTTGACTGAAAGTGGGGCACTCCACGGTGGGAGTGATTGATGTGACTGGAGCCACTTCCACCATCAGAGGGGAGCTTGTAGACGTCCGTCAATGCCACTGTGCACAATGGAACATACATCGCTCAGCCTTTCGCCCGCCCTTCTGACTGCCTGGGCAGCTAGCCCTCATTTTCCTCCGCCTGTACACACCACTCACTATCAAAAAGACCCATTGGGTAACACATGCCACAGTGGGAGAAGTGGCATGGGAAGTTTGGAGGTGATACTGAATTAGGACAGGCCACCTGCAAGCCACACGGTCGCCCCCAACACCCCCGATCACTTCCTATCTTCCACAGCACCAAAAAAAAAAAAAAAAAAAAAAAAGGCGCTGTCTGCACAGCTCTGTCGCTTAGTAGTGAAAGTTTCACGTGAGTTGGGGAGCACATTTGGCAATCATTAAGTGTTAGTCGGGGTTTCTTTACAATGCAGTCTGTCAAGTAATAAGCAACTGACATTATGGCTATTTAAGGTTAGGTTTGGGGTTAGGGTCACCGTGTCTGTTCAAGTAGAGACATTTGATACAAAGATCAGAAAGGCTAAGAAGGCCATGTGGAAAACATCAACATATTTTTTATGATGATTCTATTATTGGGGAAACTGGGTGCAGCAAAGCCCCATTTTGGTAGCCTCAGAAAACCCTGAACACCAAAAGTTTCCAAGTGCAAACAGGAGAGTTTGTCTCTGTATGTGTTTTTGTGTTATGGGGGCAGGGGGGCAGGGGGGGTTTGACTTGTTGAAGGTTAACCCAAGAACATGTTCTTCCACTATATGATCAAAACACATCAATAGCTCTCAGCTATTTAAATACTAATCTTCAGTGATGTATGTCAGAAACTTATCTCGATCTGAGATGGAGAGCACTTAACAGGTAGTTCATTAGTATAAGTCACTTCAGGCTTTGATTTTTGGCTGATAAGTGACACTTATTGCCAAAGCCATCTGGATGATCTTCCCTCCCAGCAAAAACCCACCTTGCTTGGATGAGCACCAAACATCCGTTATAACTCACCATGTGTATTTGTCTGTCTGACTTTGTTTGCATCTAATTGTGTTATGAGCAAAAGGCTTCAGAGGTGAGTGTCTCCAGCTCCCTGCGTCTCTACTGTATGCTCCCCAAACTGGTGGCAGTCTCTATGGAGGATCCTCCAGTGCACTCATGCAATGCAGCAACACAACAGCTCTGTCACACAGACTGCAGACATGGCCTTGCATTGCCCCACTAAGCACCGTGTGCTGAGTCACGACACCTGAGATGCACAGTGGCAACTGCAAACATGAAGCTGCGGCACCTTTCACCTTTTGGTAGATCCCATAGATTACAGATGGCGAATTGCTTTTAAGTAGAAATTTAAACAGGTTGCAAAAACCCATCAAAACCATACAAACCCATGTAAATATATGTGAAGGTACCATTTAGAATTTGTAAAATCTGTGTAACTGAGTTATTTTCCCATGTGACAACATCACTGCCCATTCTTTACATGCCTGTGGAAATTTGTTTAAGATAAGCTTATCTGCAATCCCTAAGTACAAATAAAGAATTGCCTTGGGGGTGTTTCTTGAGTGACAGCTTGGGAGCTGAGCAGAAATGTCTCAAACATTATGTCCACCAGTATGTGTTTGTTTCGAATGCAGCTATGATCACTGATAATGCACATTAAATCCTATATGATCGCTGATTAATACAGATTAAGGTCAAGCATTTAAACATGTATTCCATCATAATTAGAATATCACAGTGAAATCACTCTAAAGTATGTCAGCTACTTCAAAGCCCCACATTTGCTAGCTATAGCACACTTTGTTGTCTCTGTTGAATCAGAGGGGGCAGGAGGGGCAGTGACATGAGGAGGAATAGAGTCCTACTGATGAATAATTTGTCTGTTTACTTCTGAGTGACACAGTGGGGTCTGAATCCAGGGGTTGCTGTCATGTTTTTCAGTAAGAGAGGGCTGTCACGAGAAGCATCACGGTGAAGGACTGATGTTCCGGCAGTGTGCCCAGTAGAGCTGTCACCGTGCCCTCAACCAGAGGCCCAGCGGCATGTCAGAGGGTGTCATCATTTTCATCTGACACACAGGCGGAAATTATCTCTCATGACCTCTAATTTCTTGACATTTCAAATGCCTTAATTGTTGTGACTAATGCCAGATCTGCAGCTTCACCTGTCAGGCCCAGAATGAATCAATACCCCGAAGTCAATCGCCACATTTTAGAAAAAAGCAAGACATTCACTGGGCACACTTCCATGCCACACCTCACCGACTCATTAAGGCAGAAGTGGAACAGAAGCAGGTAGTCACCTGCCAAATGTTCTTAACATTCTCAGACTGTGCAGAATATTGATGATTTTTAATCAAATTACATGGCTTCTACTTGGAACAAAATCATATTTGCAACTTTGCAATACAATAAAACAAAATAAATATATTTTAATGCATGAACATGACGACTTTTCCAAAAATCATGTTCATGAGATTACTGGGAGTTTTAATATACAAAAAAGTCCACCTGGAATGAAAAACCGAACTGTGGGTATGAAGGCTCGTCTTAATTAGTGCTCATCATATCAACATTACATCAGTTGCAATTAGCTGAACCAATTTCTTTCTCCTTCACAAAATATATTCACAATACATGTCACAACAGAGAATACATCAACTGGGTGCAATTAGGGAGCCTGAGTAGCAGGCTTCCTAATGTGCAACTAACTAACAGTACTGTCATCTCACAGGGTAACAACAGCCAGGGTGGAAGACAGCTTAAAACCAGCTCAATCTGATGCAAAATAAACAAGGCATCATCTAAAATTGTCCTCAAAATGATGAAAACCAACTCTTTCACAATATGGTTTGGTAATTAGATCAGCCAAATCTTCTGCAGGTGATTTGCATAGTGGTCACTTGATAAATAAAGGCGCCCCTGGAAGTGACAGTATATAAATGACTTGTTTTGCAGACAGCAGATGGTGGATATCACAGGGAGAGACGAGCTCACACTGGAAAGTACCACAATGCATGCCAGCTGCTGCATATTCTGGTCCCCTTTCCCCTTGCAATTACGCTATTCACGAGTAGTATGGCGGAGCGAGTAGTTATTCAATTAATTTGTTAAGAACAAGAGGATTCACTCCCTCATCTACTGACTAAGTGACCTTTGGTGATTGATCAAAGAGTGAGGTCACATTCACTGATCTGATTCAGGGCGAGGACAGACAGTATCTTCGACATGACAAAAAAAGGAGGACATTGTTACGATGTTAAGACAAGCTGTGAATAATGATAATGCTGAATGATATGAAAGGACTATTGTTTATCTGAGAGAGTATTAATAATTCCAGAAAATCTGTTTGTGTAACCAGGAAATTACACAAATAAAAAATAAAACCTGCAGTGAGTCATGATCTTTATCTGATTCTCTCACGGTGTACATTTGCATGACACAACATTTGACTGACAGATGCATGATGCGAATGCTCCTGGAGCTCCTGCACATGCCAGAACAAATAGAGACAGGAAGTTGTGGTTATGTTGAGCAACAGAAAAAAAAAAAAGAGGGGTTGGCGTGTGTGCGTCCGTGTGCTTTACCTCTCTGAGCAAAGGGTCAGTGATACTGTCCAGGTTGACGGAGCCCTCGTAAGTCAGGTAGTGAAAGACGTTGAGGGCGCGCATCGCCTCTGGGCCTCGCTGCTTGTAGCCGAAAATAAGGTCAATCCACTGATGAAGCTGACATGACACAAACTCGCTTTCCAGGGCCTGTCAGAGGAGTATGGGGCAATTAGAGGTGAGAGGCATACCAGCAGCGCATAGCACATGGGCCAAAAGACACAATACAAATTTCACTTCCACCCAACAGTGAGTAACACAAAACACAACCTTACTGACCATTACATTACCTTTAAATATAACAAAACTAATTACAAAGTGAACTATAATGGAAAGTATAACTGAAGCATTAAACATTTTAGTTTCTATTAATAATATTTTTTTGAGGTTTTTTTTACTGGACATAAAGATTAGAAGGAGTACGCAAACAGAAGCTGAATGCTCAATAATCTAATCAGCTGACTGAAGGGGAAACCTCCCATATCATATTTCTCTGTCCACTTAAAAAACTATCTTTGCACGGAGACAAAGAAATTGGTTCAATACTAACAGGATCCATATTACAGTACAACTGTCTACAGGAAAACACTGATAAATTACTTGCAAGAGCAAAAGAGGAGACTAAATTTCTTGCGGGAGAGCTACTGAGATATTTAGGATAAGATTTATGTCCGATAATTATTATAAATATACCTATGGAAAGCATGCAGTGGGTGGGGGATGGGGGCGGGGGGTGCATTGTTCCAGAATATTGTACAATACAATTCCCATGCATGCAGGCGTAAGGCTTTGCTGGAGAAATTTTACACTCCTCCCCTCGCGTCAGGAATAACAGCCATTACCAACAAAGCCTGCTCAAGCACACAGAGGCAGAGTTTGCCACAGGGCATATCACTACAATTGAAAGTGGCACATGCAAAGATGGGAAGTGGGAGGAAAAGAGATGGAGGGAGGAGGGGTGGGGAGAAAAGGAGGGAATGAAGAAAGAAAGAGTGAGAAAGAGGGGGAGGCAGTCAGAGCGATTCTCTGACAGAAATGAAATAATAGAGGAAGCACGAGTGTGGGCTAGCTAGAGAACAGAACAAAAGAAAGACAAAAAAATGGAGGCTGAGGACTATGATTTTCAGGGCGTGTGAATACACTGGTCTGAGAATCCAACAATGCAATGCAACATCACACATGTATCCTTCAACAGTGAGAAAACATCGACTGTAATCCTTTTTTTTTTTTTTTTATCCGTGTTGTTGGAGATGCAGACATGCCAGTAACAACTCCCAGCCTTTCCCTTTTCTACCACTTCTCTGCCAGTATACAAGGCTGAAAGAGCTCAACCAGGCAGTCCGAGTACAGCATGGGGAAAGGTCACCTGCATAAGACCAGCCAGGCTCTGTCACTCCAGCTGAAAAGGTCAAGAGTGTTCGTGCAGCCTCCTTTTACCTCTAGTTCAAAAAACACGGTGGCCTCTAACCTCAGGATGCCTGAAAGTTTGTGTCTTCATAGCAATGTTAAAGAAGCCGTTCTGGTTTTCAGGTAGAAGCAAATCTTTATACTTAAATGGAGGCGTATCATTGAGCATTATTTCCAATAATATAAACTTTGATTTTAAATGTATCTATTCTGCTCAAATTACAATTTATTTTTGAAGGTATACTATCATAACCAAGAAACATCACTACAGTACTAGACTACTGGTTATTGAAGATCAATTTTTCTAAATAGGAATTTTAAGTCTCCAAAAAGCAGCTTTTCAGCTCTAAAAACATGATGTTATTTTTAATGTTAATATTTATTGAGAAAATATGCCCATATGTGTACCAATGTATCCACACTGCTGCAAACAGAAGCTATTGTGTTCTTGCTCATTAGGTTTAGCGGGGAGGGGAGCTGTTGAGCTTCTGCAGTAAATGATTCCAGATTAAAGGGAGAGTCGAGTTTATCTGAAGGTAAGAAATGGGTCCGATCTCATTGTCTATTTCTGCTGTTCCCAAAACCTGTTGGGAGTTATGAGTCACGTGTTGATAGGCTATCTGTATTAACTGTGCACACACACAGACAAATATGCAGACATGTCCACACACATGCAGATGAAAAGCACCCCGCACACTGCTAAAGTGATGAGCCCTGGCTTTACAGAAGGTAACACTATAGGACAAACTTGCCCTCAACCTCATCTTTTGGAGACACCACTGGGGTCAGATTGTACAATGTTAGTATTGAGTGATGGGCTTTATAAGATGAGCCATGAATAAGACAAGGAGGCAGATGCATGGGAAGGTTAAAAGGAAGAGTGGGAAATTGATTGATTTGATTTTGTGAGGAAGCAGAAACATTACAAGGAGAAATGTTACATGCGCCATTTGTTTCAGAATGATGGATAAATATGTAAATAGTCTTTATAAAATTGGTCAATATTATAAATAAAACAATAATTATAACACAAAGCTGGTTCTATGAATATATGCATGCAAGAATTCTAGTTGGTGGAAGAGTCGAGGCTGAATTTTTTTTCCTTTCTTCGGGATTCCCTGACCAAACTGCTATTGATTAATCTATGCTGTCTATCAAAGACTGAGTAGTTATTAACTGTACACTGCTGTACTGAATGAATATAATATCTTCCCTGATTTATTATATTTCCTGTTTTACAAAACATGTTTATAGATGTTCATGTATCAATTGTTTTTTAAAAAAAGAGCAACTTTTACATTAGTAAATGCTAATGAGGATCCAGATATATATATATATATATATATATATATA